>NW_019263770.1:1924-2819 GCF_002742605.1 Olea europaea var. sylvestris | reverse complement strand
TTTCCAAAACTATTACTTTAGCAAACCAACAGCGCAACAATCGGTGCTATTTACCCCAATTGAAATCTTATAAAACTAGCCCTCATTTTTACTTTTGCACAGATTTTGTAAATCAATTCAACTCCTAACTTTAACCATTTTCGACAAAGACATTCGATTTGTAAAACTAAGTTATTGAGAGTTGAGTTTAATAAGGATGCGACATAATCCATCTTTATTTCCCCAGAAGAACTTAGTTTCCAAAATAGTAAAGAAAGTACAAAGCATGGCAGAAAACTTGGTTAATGCCTTGCTTAAAAAGTAAACTTGAAGGAAAATTGGGAGTGGTTCATTTGGTGAACTTTATTTAGGTACCCGCTTTATTTAATTCCTTGCAGTTAAGGTGATTTTTGTCCCTTTTTAAAAATTTACATTTTTTTTTTTAATTTACTGATGTAGGTGTAAACATTCGAAATGGAGAAGAAGTTGCCATCAAGCTGGTATGCTTGTTCATATTCATTTTCTCCTTTTAACTTTTCGTGTGTAGGGCAAGTTCCAAGCAATGCAATCCTTTAACATGTAGTAGGTAGCAACATTTCCTTAGATATTTTGATTTATGGTTATTTACTTCTGTTTTTATCATTCTATGAGAATTAATCTTGGGGAGATCAAAGTATTAAAAAACCACAGGGATGATCTCAAGACATTTCTCTATAAGGACAATAGTAAAGTTTGTCAACTTAGATAATGAAGTGCCTGGTTGCTAATCTATTATGAAATCAAAATTTCGTAGTAGAAACTGTATGAGTAGTTTCTACGGGAGTTAAGCAGTTAAATTGATACATCCTTTAATAGGTATTATTAAAAACTATGAACTTAAATAAAGTTATTCATATGGATAATGCTGTGTGTACAC
>NW_019263770.1:0-1867 GCF_002742605.1 Olea europaea var. sylvestris | reverse complement strand
CTCTTTTGAAGAATTTTCTCCCAAATTGTTTAACCAAATTGTTTTCCCTTCATGTTGAAGTCTCTGAAGAATTTCCTCTGGTTGCAGTGTTTCTTCGAAGTTTTTCCCTTTAAGATAGTGGTTGTAGAAGAGATTTAAGGTATGCTTGTTTGAGACTAGTATCATCAAGTCCTCCAAAAATATAATATTGTTTCATGATTTAATTGAAATAATTTTGGCTTGTATGAGCAACACTTTAATTGAAATAATTCTTCGCAGGTGAAATAATTTCTTTTACATGGGGCTCATGAGCCTGGCTATATTATGAGTCACATCAGGTTTAGTCAATTCTCCATTGAGAAGGTGGTATATCATCAAGAATGAATTTGATAGATAAATTACTATGTTGGGAATAGTAATTTTGGGAATAGTAATTATTTATAATTGTCTGGCCTTCTTCTACATCAAGCAAATCTTCATCTTCATGTTGTTCAAATTATGCTTTACCCGATGATTCTTCAACTTTTGGACCCCTTTGTCTTTCGTCGACCATATATAAAGGATTGTAATCTCCATCTCACAAAGATTCATAAGACTTAAGCTGGTATCACTAGTTATGAAAATGAGTGAAGGTTGTGACTTTGATGTTTGGCCATTTGATATTGTCTCCTTATGACTTTGGGGGCTTCGTTTTTCTTTCGTATTCTTCAGGAGTGAACAAAGAAGCAGTTCTATAATTTGGTATTTTTTTGATGTATTTTTTCCCTTTTGAGGATTGTGTTGATGTGGAGGAATGCCAATTTGTGCTGTAAGGGGAAGAAGGTTTGGGATTCCGTTACAATCAATTGATTTTTTAACTACTTGATTTCTTTTCTTGGTCATCAAAAGGGAGATTCCATTATGAATAACCTATATTCTTTGTTTACAAGCTTCAATGGAGGAGGTTAATGTAGCAGCTTGTTGCTTAAGAGTGACTTTTGAGGAGTGAATTTTGCCTTATGGCATTTTCAGATTACCAGTAGTACTGCTTCTGCTGGAGAAATCTTATCAACTGAGCCATTAGTTTTTCTGGTATTTGGATTTTTTACCTTTCACATGTAATCTGATTGGTCCTTTTCAAAATTCTCAATAGGAGTTAGATTTGTTAGAGGATGAAACGTAGCTGCATCATGGCCAGAATCATTAGTTCTAGGTAGACGGGTTTTCCATTTGAATGCAAACTGAGTTGGAAAGCAATGTGGTCATTTTGAAGTTTGATCCTTTTTAAGATAGATTTCGGCATAACCATCGGATTCTTTCTGAATTAGTGTTGGGTGGATTGTATAGGGGCAAATTCTTTGGCAGATTTATGGGATTGTTCATAGCCTATAATCCAAGACTCGGGATTAAGTTTTGCAAGTTCAGCTTGTGGGATGTGTCTTGGAACGTAGGAGCAACTAGGAACATGTTCAGTGTCCATTTGAAGAAGTTGAGCATCTTCGGAGGATTGCAAAATTTGGGGGATGATTTTGGATTCTATAAACCTTACAGCAGTGCAATTCTTGAAACTGTGAGAGCAAATCTTGCAGCACCGAAATTAGGCTTCGGACAGATTTAGAGAAAGATTGTTGTGGTTTTGAGTAGGCTAGTTATGGAAGAGGAAGACTGTTATGAGTTATTTTATCTAATGCGTCTAGGTATGATATCCTAAGAAGATAGATATAACGTTTATGAACAGAACACCAACTAGACACAAACATTCCCTCCATGCTCTATTAGTTTATATTTGTAGTCCACTTGGTACTTACTTTGATGGGAGTGCATCAATTTATTTTACCCTTAGCTCTCACATTAGCAATTTCAGTCCGCAACTGGGAACTGATTCACTTCCCTCATGGAAAACTCATTT
>NW_019263769.1:11885-14152 GCF_002742605.1 Olea europaea var. sylvestris | reverse complement strand
TTTGAATTGTAGAACATTCAAGGGTTCATGTGGGATGAGGATAAAGTGAATGCAGAGTTAAAGACGTACATGACGAAAGGCTTTAAAGATGTAAAAGAGATGTGCAAAGCTCATGATTGTGATTTTCGAATGGGAGCCTTCAGCCTAGGTGTTAATCGGGTTGCTAAGGCAACACTTCTTAGAGGATGGGAAGCCTGAGAAGCTTATTTAATTTTTCATTATTAATAAAGATTAAGGCTTTAACAAAAGTCCCCTCCCATTTTTTGTTATTCCTATTTGCAAGAGAGAGTTTGTTTCTATCTTTGTTATCAGCTGAAGAATTTTGCAATTTCAACTGTTGGTTGAAAAATTCCCGGATTCTTATAATATGGAATTTTAGAGGCCTTTTTGCTGGGCCTGAAATTATTATTAGTAAGTGATATTAGGTTTTTGCTTATTGGAGATATGTCTTTAGATAAATTTTGCTGTGTGGTGAAGGAACAGATACAATGCACTTTTAACGACAAATAAAATATCAGTGGGTGAGAAACACAAAGTTCTGCTCCATAAAACATTCTAACACTGCTTGTGAAGAGCAGAAGAAAGAATTTATTCTAACAATGCATAAATAATGGCCACAGAAGAAAAACACATACAACACAGCTTAAACATGATACAGCAAAAGTTTTTTAAACATAGCCGAATCACGTCGAACTTTTAATTCATTGAGACTCACAACCAACTGTTTAAGACAACTGTGTTAGCCATAAAATCAAACTTTTAATTGACATAAACTTACAACCGTCTAAGACAACTGTGTTAGCTATAAAATCATTATTAGCTTCACCAATCACTAACACGAGAAGAAAACAATCCTCTATTCACAAAGTTTTCATACGCATTTTGCAGATCCAGTGAACACCCTAAAACAGAAGAAAATTTGCAGATCCAAAGCAGTGAGAGGATGAGTAGCTCAAGATCTTGCTCTATGATCCATCTCCAACTCCAACTCCAACTCCAACTCAAACTTATATGCATTCAAATCACATTGAAATACAACAATGCAGCATTTGAATTAAGAAATAACCAGTTGGATAAGAATTACCAGCAATCCTTAAACTGAGTAAACGTTAATAAACATAATGGCAAAACACAGTGAAACATTGAACTTTAACTTAAAAGTGATATTTGTATCAGCTAATTACTTAACTTTTTCTGTTTACTTTCTCAGCCCCCCGTGCCAATAAAGAAGGAATTACAGCCAATCTTAGATTGGCATCCCACGAAATTGAAAACTCAACATAACAAATCAACACAAACCTTCTGTTTCAAGAATGAGAATCCACGAAAAAGCAGTATATCAGGCCAAAAAATGATTGGGTTGGGAAAATTGGCAATTTGGGAAAGAGAAAGATAATCAGGGAAAAGGATATATATTAAAAGAAAAAATTAAAAAATCCAACCAATCCCTCCATCTGCCCACATATAAACAATAATAGCATACTATACTTTGATGGGTTTCAAGTTTTATCATCTGTCCAAAAGAGACAGGTCAAGCATTACCTTGTCTCACCCACTACACTAATCGTGCTTGATAATGAGTTTTTCTACTAACAGGACACATGCATTACACTGAATTGACCTCCTTAATAAACAAACTCTATTTGTGTTATTGTCTCTGCTAGCTGGATTTCCCGACTGTTTTATCAGGGAATTCTAACTTGTCAAAAGAGATAAAGAAATCCCGTTAAATTATCGCAGAACTTCAAATATCATATTTCAGCACAATGAATTTGCCATAGGGCATGCAGCTATTTAGCAAATTTACATAAAGACAGTGCAATAAAATCGAAAATTGAGTCCACGTTAATTTTACAGAAGATCAACTGATAATAACTAAATTCCATTTAAGAAAAAAATCCATCATAATAACATGCTTTGTTCTGTTCGATTAGGAAGCGCCCTGGATTGACAGCTTAAAGAAGAAAACGACACAATGAAAATGCAGACTCATTCTATGATCCCCATCTACCTCTGAAACCTCCACTACGACCACCGCCCCGAGGGCCACCTCTTCCCCTTGGAGCACCCCTTCCACGAAAGCCTCCAACACCTCCACGACCACCTCTCCCACCACCTCTTCCTCCCCCACGTCCTCCCCCTCTACCACCAACTTGAGCTCCTCTGGAAAAAAAACACAAATATCAAAATTGAGTTCTTGATGCCCAAAACACACACACACACACACAGGAGCAAAACATGCGTAAAATAGATATATATATAAATAT
>NW_019263769.1:0-5193 GCF_002742605.1 Olea europaea var. sylvestris | reverse complement strand
TGAGAAGCTTATTTAATTTTTCATTATTAATAAAGATTAAGGCTTTAACAAAAGTCCCCTCCCATTTTTTGTTATTCCTATTTGCAAGAGAGAGTTTGTTTCTATCTTTGTTATCAGCTGAAGAATTTTGCAATTTCAACTGTTGGTTGAAAAATTCCCGGATTCTTATAATATGGAATTTTAGAGGCCTTTTTGCTGGGCCTGAAATTATTATTAGTAAGTGATATTAGGTTTTTGCTTATTGGAGATATGTCTTTAGATAAATTTTGCTGTGTGGTGAAGGAACAGATACAATGCACTTTTAACGACAAATAAAATATCAGTGGGTGAGAAACACAAAGTTCTGCTCCATAAAACATTCTAACACTGCTTGTGAAGAGCAGAAGAAAGAATTTATTCTAACAATGCATAAATAATGGCCACAGAAGAAAAACACATACAACACAGCTTAAACATGATACAGCAAAAGTTTTTTAAACATAGCCGAATCACGTCGAACTTTTAATTCATTGAGACTCACAACCAACTGTTTAAGACAACTGTGTTAGCCATAAAATCAAACTTTTAATTGACATAAACTTACAACCGTCTAAGACAACTGTGTTAGCTATAAAATCATTATTAGCTTCACCAATCACTAACACGAGAAGAAAACAATCCTCTATTCACAAAGTTTTCATACGCATTTTGCAGATCTAGTGAACACCCTAAAACAGAAGAAAATTTGCAGATCCAAAGCAGTGAGAGGATAAGTAGCTCAAGATCTTGCTCTATGATCCATCTCCAACTCCAACTCCAACTCCAACTCAAACTTATATGCATTCAAATCACATTGAAATACAACAATGCAGCATTTGAATTAAGAAATAACCAGTTGGATAAGAATTACCAGCAATCCTTAAACTGAGTAAACGTTAATAAACATAATGGCAAAACACAGTGAAACATTGAACTTTAACTTAAAAGTGATATTTGTATCAGCTAATTACTTAACTTTTTCTGTTTACTTTCTCAGCCCCCCGTGCCAATAAAGAAGGAATTACAGCCAATCTTAGATTGGCATCCCACGAAATTGAAAACTCAACATAACAAATCAACACAAACCTTCTGTTTCAAGAATGAGAATCCACGAAAAAGCAGTATATCAGGCCAAAAAATGATTGGGTTGGGAAAATTGGCAATTTGGGAAAGAGAAAGATAATCAGGGAAAAGGATATATATTAAAAGAAAAAATTAAAAAATCCAACCAATCCCTCCATCTGCCCACATATAAACAATAATAGCATACTATACTTTGATGGGTTTCAAGTTTTATCATCTGTCCAAAAGAGACAGGTCAAGCATTACCTTGTCTCACCCACTACACTAATCGTGCTTGATAATGAGTTTTTCTACTAACAGGACACATGCATTACACTGAATTGACCTCCTTAATAAACAAACTCTATTTGTGTTATTGTCTCTGCTAGCTGGATTTCCCGACTGTTTTATCAGGGAATTCTAACTTGTCAAAAGAGATAAAGAAATCCCGTTAAATTATCGCAGAACTTCAAATATCATATTTCAGCACAATGAATTTGCCATAGGGCATGCAGCTATTTAGCAAATTTACATAAAGACAGTGCAATAAAATCGAAAATTGAGTCCACGTTAATTTTACAGAAGATCAACTGATAATAACTAAATTCCATTTAAGAAAAAAATCCATCATAATAACATGCTTTGTTCTGTTCGATTAGGAAGCGCCCTGGATTGACAGCTTAAAGAAGAAAACGACACAATGAAAATGCAGACTCATTCTATGATCCCCATCTACCTCTGAAACCTCCACTACGACCACCGCCCCGAGGGCCACCTCTTCCCCTTGGAGCACCCCTTCCACGAAAGCCTCCAACACCTCCACGACCACCTCTCCCACCACCTCTTCCTCCCCCACGTCCTCCCCCTCTACCACCAACTTGAGCTCCTCTGGAAAAAAAACACAAATATCAAAATTGAGTTCTTGATGCCCAAAACACACACACACACACACACAGGAGCAAAACATGCGTAAAATAGTTATATAGATAAATATATGGCAATATAAACTAGAGATCAACGGTAATAGCTATGGCTAAAAGGTGGTCAGAAAACACAGTAATGTGTTCCTTGCATGCATTAATGCACAACTAGATGTATATAGCAGCTATAATCAGCACATATCAGTCTTACCCTAATTAGTTAGAGAATAGAGTGGAGGAGAAAGAAGGATAAGGAGCATGGTATAGAATGTCAGTAAATAATGACTATGTTGAGGATATAAGAGCTAGTTACAATCTAAAACTGTCGAAAGCATAACACTGTCTTTCCGTAACCAGAACCCTCAGTTTACTTCCGCTAGCAAATTTAGGATAGCAGTTGTTGTATATCCTCAGATACACCTAATCCAGAACCTCAAAAATTAAGCAACATTAAGATATACAAGGATGAGAAGATCGGGAATGAATTTGCAATAGTTGTCACTTTCCTTAAAGGGATTCCAAAAGTGAAAAGTCAATGTCTCTTCCTTAAAGGAATCATCAACAAAATTTTCCACATCACTGGTTAGGTACAAAATGCCAAAACTTTGCATTGTATGATCAAGTCCACCGCAAAAATCAATAGTACTTCAAATGCTGATAGTTCTAAAGATGCATTACAACCAACAAGATTTTAGTGTTTATGGTATAAGGTTCTACTGTCTAGAGGACCATTTATTAAACGCAAATTGTAATAAACAAGGCAAATCAGAATCTTAACCTTCACGAGATATGGATCACATTAACATGTAAACGCCATTAGGTAGTTTAAAAACAGTGAAATAAAGGACATACTTTGGCTGCTGAAGAAATCTTGAAAGTGGTAAAAGCTTAGCCGGGTCAATGTAGAACTTCTCCCCAGCTGAATACGAGGTGGCCACAATTCCTTCCATCATTTTAATCGAAAAATACTGCAATAAAGCCCCCAAAATAATAAAAAATGGATAAAAAATAAACCTTACACTTCAAAAAATTAAAAATAAAATCCAGGTGATTTAGAAATGGATATACTCACAGATTCATTAATGGGGCCAAATATTTCATCAACTTTACCGATCTGTGTCTTGTTTTGAAGGTAAATTGGGGCATTGAAGTATGGGATTTTTTCATTTGTGAGCTTCGTCACAGCATCTCCCTCACAAGCATGAACAAATGATGAAACCTCTGCATAAGTAATATTACAACCATTCATCGTAAAAAATACAACCTCTTTGTATATTTGCTTATATGTATAGAAAGAGACAAGAAAAACACCTATAACTTCAGCAGGGGGACCTTCGTCGCGAGGAGGGAATCGGCCGCCACCGAAGCGGCCTCCGCCTCTACCGCCACGACCACCTCCGTCTCTGCCGCCCCTGAAGCCACCGCCACCAAAACCGCCGCGTCCCCTAGGAGGTCTCATGTTTGTTTACTAACCAATAATCAGAAGATTGGAGGTGGAAGTGCGAGTGGCGAGTTGGGGTTTTAGGGTTTTAAGTAGAATAGACCATCTTCTCTTTTACCAACTCTGCCCTCCCCAAGGGTTTGGTCTTTGGCCTTGCTCCCCAAAGCTTGGTTAAATTACATTTGTCATCCCTAACTTATATCTCATTTGCATTTCTATCCTTGCTTTTATTTCTTCTTATTCCTAAGCTCGGAGCATCTCTAAGAATAAGAATAATGTAACACCAGTCTATGTAATGTTATGTCATAACCACAATGAATGATAAAATTAAGTGACTCATTTAATCATACTTATCATTTAATATCATATTTATTTAAATTAATGCTTTTTAACAGAAGTACTGCTAAATAACATTACTCTTATTTCAAATAGGCAAATTTTAAAATTCAAATCCAAAAGACTCTTTATTTTGACTTTTAAAATAGAAAATATGTTTGACTCTCTAAATTTTAAGAGTCAAATACACTTTCTTTTTGTATTTTATCAAGATTGGATTTAATAATTTTGATCCAGTAGCTTGGTCCCTCCACGTGGTCAATCGAGAGCCACTTCAAGCATTCCTCCCTGCATGCAGCAACAAATGGTAAGGTGTATATTACCATTCCCAGCGGTGATAGTAGCGGCCACGTACATCTCCAATAATCAAGTCAGTTGACGGTGGTGGCAATTTTCGTTGGAATACACAAGCTTAAAGGGGGAAGAAAATATATCTATTTTGTGGTGGAATAACACTTACTTTCTTCTTAGCTAAGTCTTAGGGTATTTATAGGCACAAGGGGCCATTAGATGCAAGACACATTGATTCATCTGACGGTACGAGGCGTATGCTCGTAGGAGTCCATCGGTCGCTTCCTAGGTTGGCGGGCAATTAATTATTCTAACTAGGGATGTGACATTATTGACATTTGACAGAAATGTCACATCCATCATTTTTAAAGATATGGACATGAGCTCCTGTTTGAGCCTCATTATTTTTCATTACAATAAATTAAATTTTTTTCCCTACTACTTTTAACCATACAATCTTTAATAAAATAATATTACACGTAAATCAAAAACTTTTCAACCACTCATTTTTCAAAAAAATATTATTCATCTCATTATAATCTACAAAAATGCGGCTCAAACGGCCCCTGAATTTGGTTAAAAGATTCGTTCATAAAACTGACGACGGAGAGGTAGGGATGTCAAACAGGTTGAGCGGCTCGTCGGCTAGTTAAAACTCGGCTCGTGGGTTCGACTCGACTCAGCTCGGCTCGTGAGCTCGTGGGTCGAGCCAAGCTCGTCCCCAAGCAATGAGCGCGAGCCACGAGCTCGGGGGCGAGCTCGCTCGCGGGCCGAGCTGGGCTTATCCCCGAGCAATGAGCCGAGCTCGAGCTCGGCTCGTCGTTCAATAGCCATGAGCTCGGCTCGCCCTGAGCCCAAAACGAGCTCTTGGGTTAAAGGGCCGAGCCAGCTCGACTCAACCCATTGCCATCACTAAGGAGAGGTACTTCTCCGCTACGTACCGCCTCGATTGAACATGCTTCGGAGAGTGATGCCTTGGTAAATGTAAACGCCTTAGGCCCTGTCACTTTGGAACATCAACGCCTCGACCAACGTTGTATCAAATGTGCTGCCTCCTCATGCGGCTCGAGTAGCGTCTATCCTCAGATGCACCAAGGTGCTCTATAAGGAGGCGTAACAAATAAC
>NW_019263768.1:424211-427353 GCF_002742605.1 Olea europaea var. sylvestris | reverse complement strand
GATTAAGCCCAGGACAGTCTAATAATAGGCGTGACCAACTTCCGACACCTAGGAATAGACAGCAAGAAGGGCCTCGATTGGGACTGCCCAATGATCCTATGGGAGGAAATGCCAACCTCTTGCCTAGAAATAGGCGAGAAAAGAGAGCATAACAAGTAAGACAGCGAGCGAAACTGACGAAGCACAGAGATCTTACGACCTCGACGATGGCGATGATAACTTGCCATTTTCACAAGAAATTAGAAATGGTCCAATGTTAAACCACTTCACACTGCCTAAGATATCTAAGTATGACGGAAGAGGAGACCCCGCAAAACACTTGAACAACTTCAAAACCCACGTGGGGCTTAGGGGCGCCATACCAGTAATAAAGTGCAGGGCCTTTCACTTATCGTTTAGTGGGGCATCTGAAGTGTGGTACACTAGACTGGAGGCCGGGAACATATGGAGTTGGCCAGACTTTAAGAAGGCTTTTCTCAAACATTTCGCTACAAGCAAGGAAGGTGGAGGACCAATTTAGCGGTTGCAAGATATGAGACAACAGCTGGGGAGTCACCGAAGAGCTTCCTGACCCGCTTCACAGATGAGATGGCCTACTGTGTACAAGTCACTAATAGAGAAGCACTGACCGCCTTAAGATGAGGGTTAGACATGAATTCTTTCTTTTGGAGGGATGTGCAGAACAAAAACCCCACTAGTTATGACGTCTTGTTAGAAATGATGTGACTAGAGATCATCAATGAAGAATTGAGGGATCATCATAACAGGGCAAACCTCCCACCTCCATAGATGTAGAGAGAAAAAGGCCTAACATCATACTTGACTAACCAGCAAGCTGGACCATCCGCCTCTCTTAAGTCGGGTCAGGCGCTAGCGGTAGCAATGCTCAATGCCGTCCCAACTCTAGCTTATGAAGAGGTGAATCCTAGCATCGAAGTACACTAGGGAAAAGTACCTCAACGACCCTCCCGAGGATGAAGAGGGATAAGACGGGGCGCTCAACCTAAGAATAGGAATGAAGCCCTTCCGTATTGCACCTATCATCAATCCTATGGTCATAATACAATAGGATGCTCGGACATAGCCAGACACCCATCCAACCAAAGGAGAAATGAACATCGAGAAAACGATCTTTTTAGACAAGGTCAATAGAGGAGAAATAATAGGAACTGACTCGAAAGAAACAACTCCTAAGGGCAAGGTAACAATCGTGCTAGACCTGAAGAAGGTTGTAGGCATTGAAGGAGCCCTTCACCAATTGCCGAAGACGAAACCATTTGAGAAATTGATACCATATTCGGAGGGCCATATGTAGGTGGTGAGACAAGGAATGCCCAAAAGAACTACGCTAAGGAAGCCAAGGACCCTTCGATGGCCAGCTTTATAGTCAATAGTGGCCAATCCCTTGGTGATAGAAAAATTGAGCCCATCACATTCACCCAGGAATTTGAAGAGGCCTTATAGGAGCTAAAAAAAACCTCGACCAGATAGTCCTTGTTACTTTATCTAGCTGTAACCATGGAAGCAGTCAGCTCAGTGTTATTGCAAGAAGAAGAAGGTCGGCAGCTACTCGTCTACTACATAAGCAAGGCACTACTAGCAGCTAAAACACGCTATTCAGATATGGAAAAACTTCCTCTAGCACTAATCACTACTTCATTAAAGCTGATGCACTACTTTCAAGCACACACTGTTAAGGTGCTAACCAACTTTCCTCTCAAACAAGTGCTTCAAAAAATAGATGCTTCTAGAAGGATGTTAAAGTGGGCTATCGAATTAAGTGAGTTTGACATAATCTTCAAGGCGAGAACAGCAATTAAGGGTTAGGCATTGGTAGATTTTGGTCAATTTTACCCCTCTTCTAGAAATGGAGGCAGAAATGGAGCCAGTCGACCTCCCTATCTGGAGTTTGTTCGTTGATGGCTCCTCAGGAGAAATCGGGTTTGGAGCAGGCATTGTCCTAATTAGTCCAGAGGGACACAAGCTTAATTATGTTGTAAGGTTTAGATTCAAAGCAATCGAAAATGTCACCGAATATGAAGCTCTCCTGGCTGGCCTTAGATTAGCCAGAGAAATGCAGGTCAAGAGGCTCCACACCAACTATGATTCCCAATTGGTGGTTAGCCAGGTTAATGGCAACTTCACCACAAAGGATAACAACATGCTTGCATATCTCAAACAGGTTATCAGATTCATCCTCACTTTTGAAAAATTCGAGTTGGCACAAATCCCCCGAGTGAAAACTCCCATGTCGACACCCTTTCAAAGTTGGCCAGCAGCAAGGACTCTGAACTACTTACTGTTGTCCCTATTGAACACTTGCCGAAGCCCTCAATTTCTATGGAACAAGATGTAATGTGGGTAGAAGATACCCCTACATGGATGGTCCCAATCACTGCCTTTTTACAAGACTAACTCCTGCCCTCTAACAAAGAGGAAGCCTGGAAGCTGAGGAGGCAGGCTGGACACTTTATTTTTCAAGATGGCATACTTTACAAACGAGGTTTCTCCTTGTCCCTACTCTGGTGTATAGATGGAGAACAAGCTATTATGTTATGAGAGAGATACATGAAAGAGTGTGTGGAAAAAGTTCTGAGATAAGGATACTATTGGCTGACCTTGGAAAAGGACGCCCAATGATTTACGAAGAGGTGTGATAAATGCCAACGTTTCGCGACTGTCCAATGACAACCTTCCCAAGAGCTCAATGTTGTATCCAGTCCTTGACCGTTCACCAAATGGGGTGTTTGATTTGATTGGACTATGCCTAAAAGGGAGTGCCTATTTTGCTATTGTGGCAATTGATTATTTTACCAAGTGGATTGAAGACGAGCCTCTATCCAAGATAATGAAGTAAATACTTCAAAATTCCTATGGAAGAACATTATCTGTAGGTTTGGGATTCCCCACTCGATTGTATCAGATAATGGGCACCAATTTAACAACAAAAGGTCAGAAACCTATGCGACGAACCGGGGATCAAGAAACATTTTTCTTTCCCACATCACCCCAGGCAAATGGGAACTTGAAGCTATTAATAAGACTATTAAATATACTTGAAGAGAAAATTGGATGCTTGAAAGGTACATAGGTTGATGAACTACCTCAGGTCTTGTGGGCTATCTGAACTACAAGCAGAATC
>NW_019263768.1:418919-422878 GCF_002742605.1 Olea europaea var. sylvestris | reverse complement strand
GTTTGGCTCATCATGGTCATGAACACATTAGCACACTCACTGGACTACAAGAATGATTGCCAGCGCGCTCCATCTAGTACTTGTAAAATGTTGCTGAAGCAGTTTGCACATATGGAGGTAGCACAGTCAAAACCTCTGGAGCCGGCTCATTACTTCTATAAGACATGAAGAGCTTCAGGCAAGGCGTGGTCTCCGTCGAAGAAGACCCACTGGATGTCTTCCCCTTCTTTGAACTATGAGGGGGTCTGCCTCACTGGCCCTCTTTTGGGTTTCCCTCACAGTAGTAATAGATGCTGTGATCAATTACTCTCTTGCAAGAGCTTTGGAGTGAGGCACAGGCGAGCTGGCAGCTGACCCACTTGCTTTAGTAACAAAGAAACTTTGTTTTTTCTTGGGGACCTCCTCTACCTTTCCCTTCCCTTTGTCCAAAGGAGGTTTCTCAGGGGCTTCTTGGGCAGCGGCCTCCTTGCTAACCCTTTCAACTTGGTCCGTCACCTGCCTCCTAGCAACAGATGAGGGCTTCAGCCCTTTTCTTTCGACAGTGGAGGTCACTGCTAAGATAGTGGCCATATCAGGAGTTGGGTGCCTCATCTTCTCAAAATTTTCTGTGACTAAGTAAATGAGACCATTAGAATAAAAAACATAGTTGATAACCCATGATAATAAAAATCTTCAAATGGTATACAGAACTACCTTGGCTGGCCATCAAGTTAAACTCCTCAAAAAATTACCTTAAAATGACGAGCCTCTCAAACTCCCCCGACGAAGTCGGAGTAAATAAATATCCCTGATAAGCTCAAGTTCAGACGAACTTAGCTCGAACCTATCAACGCCTCCTACACACAAGCAAACACAACATCAGACCATATGAAAAATATTATCCACATAAAGTAACAAAGAATGTCACTCATTGGCTTCGGAGTACGAGGTCGAAACTGTCGCATGGGCAACAGTGTTACCCTCGTACACCAGCCACTTTTCCCTTGTCTAAAACCAAGTCTCCTTCTACCCTTTAATGGAGGAGAGAAGGCTTATGACAAAGGGAGCACGTGACCCCCATGAACAGAGAGAATACTACCCTTTGAAATCTCCTTTTCCTAACGACCTAGGTTGAAACAAGGTCTGGAATATGTGGAGTGGAATATCCTTGCCCAGGAGTCTAGAAAGAGCTCTCAGTCTGTCAATCCTTACTATATCTGGACTTGGTAAGTTTCCTCGTGTTGAGTCAAATTAAGCCGTAGGCTCCACTCCTAGTGGTGCCCTTCCATCAATTCCTTAAACTTTAGCCTTGCGACCATACTCCCCTCGGAACCCAAAAACTTTGATTTCTCATAAGGTACCGGCGAAGTCCTATAAGCAACATCCGTCGATCCCTGGTCGGCATCGTTTATGGTTGAGACTAGGACGATATCTGATCGTCTTCGAGCCCCCAACTTTAATTCTTGATTAATGAAAACATTCTTGGCAAATGCTTTTAGAGTTGTTCATCTTTTCATTCGTACGTTTCTAATCAAATTTGACTAAAATTTCATAAGGTTCTAATCATTGAAGTGATTCTAATCTAGTTCGACTAAAATTTCATCCGGAATTTGATCGTTGGCGTGTTTCCAATCGAATTAAACTAAAATTTCATCGAGGTTTTGTTCTTTGACGTGTTTCCAATCAAATTTGAAAAAAATTTCATTAGGGTTTAGAGTCTTGGTGCGTTTCCAATAAAATTTGACTAGAATTTCATCAAGGTTTTGATCATTGCCTCGTTTTCAATCAAATTTGACAAAAATTTCATCAGGATTTTGATTATTGGTGCGTTTCCACTCAAATTTGACTAAAAATTTATCAAGATTTTGATCTTTGGTGTGTTTCCGTTCTAATTTGATGAAAATTTTACCTGAGTTTTGTTCCTTGGCGCGTTCCCAATCAAATTTTACTACATTTCACTCGAATTTTGTTCATCGGCACATTTTCAATCAAAATTTATTGATATTTAACCTGAGTTTTGTTTATTAGTGCGTTTCCAATCAAATGTGACAAAAAATTCACTTTTGTTTCATTTGTTGCCACGTTTCAAATCAAATTTGACAAAGATTTCATCTTGATATTGATTGTTGGTGTGCTCTTAGTCAAATCTGAATAAAACTTCACTTGAGTTTTGTACATTGCCTCGTTTCCATTCAAATTTGATTAAAATTTCGTCACGATTTTGATCTTTGGCTTGTTTCCAATCAAATTTGACAAAATTTCATTAGGGTTTTGGGTCTTGGCTTGTTTCCAATAAAATTTGACTAGAATTTTATCAGGATTTTGATCGTTGCCCCGTTTTCAATTCAATTTGACAAAAATTTCGTCAGGATTTTGATTGCTGGCGCGTTTCTAATCAAATTTGACTAAAATTTCATCTCTGTCTTGATGGTCGGTGTGTTTTTAATAAAATCTAAATAAAAGTTCATCTGAGTTTTGTTCATTGGCAAGTTTCCATTCAAATTTCACAAGATTCTGATCGTTGGCGTGATTCCAATCAAATTCGACTAAAATTGCATCAGGGCTTTGATCATTGGCATGTTTCGAATCGAATTCAACTAAATTTTCATCAAGGTTTTGTTCTTTGGAGTATTTCCAATCAAATTTCACCAAAATTTCATTAGGATTTTGAGTCTTGACATGTTTCCAATAAAATTTGAGTAGAATTTCATCAGGATTTTAATCGTTGCCTCATTTTCAATCAAATTTGACAAAAATTTCATCAAGGTTTTGCTCGTTGCCTCGTTTTCAATCGAATTTCACAAAAATTTCATCGAGATTTTGATCGTTAGCACGTTTCCAATCAAATTTGACTAAAATTTTATCAAAGTTTTGATCATTGACATGTTTCCAATCTAGTTTGATGAAAATTTTACCTAAAATTTATTTATTGGCACGTTTCCAATCAAATTTGATTATATTTTACTCAACATTTACAAATATTTAACCTGGTTTTGTTCATTAGTGCGTTTCCAATCTAACGTGACAAAAAATTCACTTGTGTTTTGTTCGTCGATGGATTTTGAATAAAATTCGACTAAAATTTCATCTAAATTTTGATTGTTGGTGTGTTTTCAATCAAATCTGAATAAAATTTCACCTGAGTTTTGTTCAATGGTTCGATTTTGATCAAATTTGGTTAAAATTTCATCTAGATTTTTAATTGTCAGTATGTTTTTACTCAAATCTAAATAAAATTTCACTTGAATTTTGTTCATTGGCACGTTTCCATTCAAATTTGACAAAAATTCCACCTCAATTTTGTTCATTTGCGCGTTTCCAATCAAATTTAACTAAAATTTCACCTACGCTTGGTATGATTTTGCGTTTCCAATCGAATTTGACTAAAATTTAATTCACATTTTGTTTGTCGGCACGTTTCGAATCAAATTTGACTAAAATTTCACCTGAATTTTGTTTATTGGCACGTTTCCAATCAAATTTTATGGATATTTCACCTGGGTTTTGTTCATTGGTGCATTTTCAATTAAATCTGATTAAAATTTCATAAGGTTCGGCTCGTTGGTACGATTCCAATTAAATTCGACTAAAATTTCATCAGGGATTTTCCAATCGAATTTGACTAAAATTTCATCAATGTTTTGCTCTTTGGCGTGTTTCCTATCAAATTTGACCAAAATTTCATCAGAATTTTGTTCAACTAAAATTTCATTAAGGTTTTGATGCGAACCCCGTAGCAATGGAAACTACGAAACCCACAACGAGATTGATGCGGAACCCAAGAACGCCAATACTAACCCGATTTTGGATCTTAACCCTAAGAATTGAACCAAGAAATCCTAGATTAGCGAAGAACCTAAAACCCCTTGATTACAATTAAACGAACCCACAATCCGATTGTTTAGAATGCCACAAGAAATTGAATCTTGATAAGTTTCAAGATTGTTCAAGAAGAACAAGAAATTGAAAGAACAAATTCT
>NW_019263768.1:415236-418880 GCF_002742605.1 Olea europaea var. sylvestris | reverse complement strand
ACGCCAATACTAACCCGGTTTTGGATCTTGAACCCTAAGAATTGAACCAAGAAACCCTAGATTAGCGAAGAACCTAAAACCCCTTGATTACAATTGAAAGAACCCACAATCCGATTGATAGAACGCCACAAGAAGTTGAATCTTGATAAGTTCCAAGATTGTTCAAGAAGAACAATTAAATTGAAAGAATAATTCTCTCTATAATATTAAGCAATGTCAAAAGTTCAAAGGTTTTTACAATAAAAAGATATTCTCCTATTTATACTATTCCTCGAATAGGAGTTAAAAAGGAAATATAATTCTAATAATCTAACAAAATTCCTAAAATATTCGTCCAATATGATAGGAATTTGATTAAGAATGAAATTCTAGTAAAATAAGGAAAAACGCGAAAAAAAGTAAAATCGCGCCCAGAAATGAACCATGCGATCGCATGGTTATAACATGTGCGGCCGCATGGTAATAAGATTTTGGCCATTTTGATTCTTGGTATCATGCTGTGTGGCCACATGTAATTTTGCCTGTGCGGCCGTATGGTCTTGATTTCTACCTCTGCTTTCGTCGCTTGATAACAAATTGATCCAAGTCGATTCGGCCTTCGACCCGAACATGAAAGTTGCTCCATTTTGAGTCCCGAACATGGTTCCATCCATGGTTTCTTGAACGAGCAATCCCATCACTTGTTTCATTTGCTTTGCCCTTGATCGCGTCATTGGTCCGCCATCAACTATCAACGGGTCTCGTCTCGCACTTGCCTTCGTTGGGCTCGACTCCTGGATCATATCATCCCCTCCCTCTTCAAAAGGATTCCTCCTCGAATCTGAACCTACATCAAATAGAGAGAGATCAGATACATTAAAAGTAGCTAAAACATTATACTCACCAGGTAAATCCACTTTGTATGCATTGTCATTGATCCTCTTGATGATTTGAAACGGTCCATCACCTTGTGGTTGCAATTTTGACTTCCTCTGTTCTGGAAAATGCTCTTTTCTGAAATGCACCCAGACCCAATCTCCAGGCTCAAATGTAACGCGTCTTCTTCCTTTATTTGCTTTTGATGCAATCAGCTTTCCTTTCTCTTCGATTTGCATCCTGACCTTTTCATGGAGTGTTTTCACCATCTCGGCTTTTCGTTTCCCATCCAAGCTTCCTCGTTCATGCATAGGCAAAAGCATTAAATCCATAAGTGTTAGTGGATTAAAACCATAAACAATTTCAAAAGGAGAAAACGAAGTAGTAGAATGTGTAGCTCGATTATATGCAAACTCTATAAACAGTAAACACTCTTCCCATGATTTCAGATTTTTATTGATTACTGTCCTAAGTAGTTGAGTCATAGTTCAATTAACTACCTCAGTTTGTCCATCTGTTTCTGCGTGACAAGTTGTAGAAAATAATAACTTAGTTCCTAACTTACTCCACAGAACACGCCAAAAATGACTCAAAAACTTCACTCCCTATCAAACACTATACTTTTAGGTACTCCATGTAAACGTACTATTTCCTTAAAGAATAAGTCTGCAATATTAGTAGCATCGTCAGATTTATGACATGGTATGAAGTGCGCCATCTTACTAAACCTATCGACCACTACAAATATTGAATCCCGACCCCTTTTTATCCTAGGCAAACCTAACACAAAGTCCATAGATATGTCTACCCAAGGTTCACTAGGTACAGGCAAAGGAGTATACAACCCATGGGGTTGAACCTTAGACTTAGCCTTTTTACAAGTTATGCACTTTCCACATATTTGTTCTACGTCATGTCGCATTTTAGGCCAATAAAAATGTTCCCCTAACATGTCTAAAGTCTTTTGAACCCCGAAGTGTCCCATTAAACCACCCCCATGTGCTTCCCTTACCAATAATTCACGCAAAGAACAATTAGGAATGCACAACTTATTTTCCCTAAACAAATATCCTTCATGCCTAAAGAATTTATCAAATGCACCTTTTTCACATGAAGCATAAATACTAGAAAAATCACAATCTGATTCATACATGCCCTTAATATGTTCGAAACCAAGTAATTTAGTACTTAATGAATTTAAAAGCACGTACCTTCGAGATAACGCATCAGCAACTATATTTTCGTTGCCTTGTTTGTACTTGATGACGTAGGGAAATGTCTAGATAAACTCCACCCATCTCGCATGTATTTTGTTCAGCTTACCTTGACCTCGCAAATGCTTTAAAGATTCATGATTGGTGTGTATCACGAATTCCTTTGGCCATAAGTAGTGCTGCCAAGTTTCCAATGCTCGAACAAGTGAATACAGCTCCTTGTCATATGTCGGATAATTCAATGTTGCCCCACTCAACTTTTTGCTAAAGTAAGCAATAGGTCTCCTTTCCTGCATTAACACTGCTCCTATACCTATTCCTGATGCATCACACTCAACCTCGAATGTTTTATCAAAATTTGGTAATGCCAAAGCAGGTGCTTCACATAGCTTATCCTTAATTGTGTTTAATGCAATTTCTTGAGATTCTCCCCAATGAAAACCTACACTCTTCTTTACTATTTCAGTCAACGGTGTGGTGATGGTGCTAAACTCTCTTACAAATCGCTTATAAAAACTAGCCAATCCATGAAAACTCCTAACTTCAATTATAGTCTTAGGTGTTGGCCATTCTTTGATAGCTTTTATCTTTTCTTCATCGACTTCCACCCCGTTAGCACTAACCACAAATCCTAGGAAAACAACTCTATCCATGCAAAATGTGCACTTTTTGAAATTAGCATATAGTTGTTCTTTTCGCAACACAACAAGCACACAATTTAAATGTTCTAAATGCTCATCTAAGTTTTTGCTATAGATTAAGATGTCATCAAAATAAACGACAACAAATTTCCTAATAAAAGCACGTAAAACAGGTTCATTAAATGCATAAAAGTGCTCGGTGCATTAGTGAGTCCAAACGGCATAACCAACCATTCATACAATCCATACTTAGTCTTAAACGCCGTTTTCCATTCATCACCCTCCCGCATGCGAATTTGATGATACCCACTCTTAATATCAATCTTACTAAAAATGCAAGCACCATGCAACTCATCAAGCATATCATCTAGCCTAGGTATTGGGTGACGATACTTTACCGTGATATTGTTTATAGCTCGGCAATCCATGCACATTCTCCAAGTCCCGTCCTTCTTAGGTACCAGCAAAACAGGTACAACACATGGACTCATGCTTTCCGTGACATAACCTTTGCTCATCAACTCCTCCACTTGCTTTTGAAGCTCCTTCGTCTCCTCGGGATTGCTTCGGTAAGCTGGTCGATTAGGTATGACAGCTCCGGGTACAAAGTCAATCTGGTGCTCGATGCCTCTGATTGGTGGCAATCCACTTGGCATCTTCTCAGGAAACACATCGTCGAACTCCTGCAATAAAGACTTAACCAAGCTAGGGAGGGATGTGTTAGAATCCTCAAAATTGAGGAGGGGCTCCTTGTACACTAACAATATCATTTGCCTATTATCTCTCATAGCCTTTTTCAACTCAGTCTCTTTTGCATAGAAGTTGACCTTTGGCTTTTCTCTCCGCTCAGCTGACTCTTTTTCTCTCCTTTCAACTGTCTCTTTTTCTCTCCGCTCATGTGGCTTCTCTCTCTTTTCTCCACTCTCAGCCACCT
>NW_019263768.1:414141-415096 GCF_002742605.1 Olea europaea var. sylvestris | reverse complement strand
CCTAGGGTGTCTTAACAATGCTAGTCCTAATTTTTCAACTAAAGTTGTATTAGCTACATTCGTGCAACTCCCACCATCAATAATCATACTACATACCTAATTGTTGATGTAACAACGTGTGTGGAATATATTTTCTCGCTGCTGCTCCGAATCATCCACTTTGACTTGAGTGTTAAGAGCTCTCCTTGACACCAACGATTCCCCAACAGCAAACTCAAATTTTTCTTCTTCTTCCACGTCCTCCAATGTAGGCATGTCCTCAAACTCTCCTTCACTTTCACTCACCACCTCTCCATTATCCAACAAAATCATTACCCATTTATTTGGGGATTGAGAAGCAATGTGCCTTGACCCCAAGCATCTGAAACACTTGATGTCTCGATTCTTTGATGGTTGTGAATCTGTTTTGGGTGCTGTTTTGCTAGCACTTTCTTCTTTCCCTTTCTGCCACTCATTCCTACCTTTAGGTACTACTTTATCACCTTTATTGTTGTTGTTCCACCCTGGCTTCCAAGATGGATTAACACTCGAAGTTCCTAACGGCTGCCTAGCTGCCCCTTTCCTCTTCAGTTGTCTCTCTACTTTCATAGCCACATGCAACATGTTTTCCAACTCCACATAATGTTGCAACTCCACTACATTGGCAATTTTTCTATTCAACCCATTCAAGAATCGTGCCATGGTAGCCTCCCGATCCTCCACCACATTGGCCCTAATCATGAGTATTTCCATCTCCTTTTGATAGTCCTCTACACTTTTCGACCCTTGATATAGACCTTGCAATTTTTGATGGATCTCTCGGTAATAATGGCTAGGAACAAACCTCTTTCTCATCAATGACTTCAATTCCTCCCAAGTTCTAATTGGTCTTTCCCCACTCTTACGTTGTGAAGTAAACACTTGATCCCACCATGAAATTGCATAGTCACTGAACTCCAAAACTGCTAACTTCACC
>NW_019263768.1:381716-412661 GCF_002742605.1 Olea europaea var. sylvestris | reverse complement strand
GGATTTTGATCGTTGGCGCGTTTCCAATCAAGTTTAACTAAAATTTTATGTGGGTTTTTATCTTTGGCATGTTTTCGATCTAGTTTGATGAAAATTTTACCTAAGTTTTGTTCATTGGCGCGTTTCCAACCAAATTTTACTATATTTCACTCGAATTTTGTTCATTGGCACATTTTCAATCAAAATTTACTAATATTTAACTTGAGTTTTGTTCATTAGTGCATTTCAAATCAAATGTAACAAAATTTCACTTGTGTTTTGTTCATTGGCACATTTCAAATCAAATTTGACTAAGATTTCATCTGGATTTTG
The DNA here is from genome assembly GCF_002742605.1 of Olea europaea var. sylvestris. Taxonomy (NCBI): domain Eukaryota; kingdom Viridiplantae; phylum Streptophyta; class Magnoliopsida; order Lamiales; family Oleaceae; genus Olea; species Olea europaea. The sequence goes on along the minus strand of NW_019263768.1, from coordinate 412,349 downwards.
ATTGTTTGTGTGCTTTTAATCAAATCTGAATAAAACTTCACTTGAGTTTTGTTTATTGGCACGTTTTCATTCAAATTTGACTAAAATTTCATCAGAATTTTGATCTTTGGCGTGTTTCCAATTAAATTTGACAAAAATTTCATCAGGGTTTTGAGTCTTGGCCCATTCCCAATAAATTTAACTTTGCCACCTTTTCTATCCAATTTGACAAAATTTTCATTAGGATTTTGATCGTTGGCACGTTTCCAATCAAATTTGACTAAAATTTCATCTGGGTCTTGATGGTTGGTGTGTTTTTAATCAAATATGAATAAAAGTTCATCTAAGTTTTGTTCATTAGCGCGTTTCTAATCATATTTGACTAAAATTTCATTAGGATTTTGATCTTTGGCATGTTTTCAATCAAATTTGACAAAAAAATTCATTAGGGTTTTGAGTCTTAGTACATTCCCAATAAAATTTGACTCGAATTTCATCTGGATTTTGATTATTGGTGTGTTTTTAATTGAATCTAAATAAAATTTAACCTGAGTTTTGTTCATTGGCGCATTTTCAATCAAATTTGACTAAAATTTAAGTTAGTTTTTGTTCGTTGCCATCTTTTTGATCAAAGTTTACTAAAATTTCATCAGGGTTTGGATGGTTGGCGCGTTTTCTATCATATTCGAGTAAAATTTCATCGAAGTTTTGATTGCTGGCACGTTTTCAATCAAATTTTACTAATATTTCACCTACACTTGGTAGGTTGATGCGTTTCCAATCGAATTTGACTAAAATTTAACCTTCGATTTGTTCCTCGAAATGTTTCAAATTAAATTTGACTAAAATTTCACCCGAATTTTGTTTGTTGGCACGTTTCCAATCAAATTTTATGGATATTTCACGTGGGTATTGTTCATTGGTGCATTTCTAATCAAATTTGACTAAGATTTCATAAAGTTCTGATCGCTACCGTGATTCCAATCAAATTCGACTAAAACTTCATCAGGAATTTGATCATTGGTACATTTCCATTCGAATTTGACTAAACTTTCATCAAGAATTTGTTTTTTGGAGTGTTTCCAATCAAATTTGACAAAAATTTCATCAGGATTTTGAGTCTTGACATGTTTCCAATAAAATTTGACTAGAAATTCATCAGGACTTTGATCATTGCCTCGTTTTCAATCAAATTTGACAAAAATTTCATCAGGATTTTTGATCGTTGACGCATTTCCAATAAAATTTGACTAAAATTTTATCAAGGTTTTGATTACTGGCTTGTTTCCAATCTGATTTGATGAAAATTTTACTTGAGTTTTGTTCATTGGCGCGTTTCCAAATAAATTTGACTACATTTCACCCAAAATTTGTTCATCGGCATGTTTCCAATCCAGATTTACTGATATTTAACCAGGGTTTCGTTCATTAGGGCATTTTGAATCAAATGTGACAAAAATTTCACTTGGGTTTTGTTCGTCGGCGCGTTTTGAATCAAATTTAACTAAAATTTTATCTGGGCTTTGATTATTGGTGTGTTTTCAATCAAATCTAACCTGAGTTTTGTTCATTAGTATGTTTTCAATAAAATTTGACTATAATTTCATATAGGTTTTGATTGTTAGTGTGTTTTTAATCAAATTTCAATAAAATTTCACCAAAGTTATGTTCACTGGCGCATTTCCAATCAAATTTGATAAAAATTTCACCTTGATTTTGTTCATGTGCACGTTTCCAATCAAATTTGACTAAAATTTGAATTAGATTTTGTTCGTTGGAACCTTTTCGATCAAATTTTGCTAAAATCTCATCAAGGTTTTGATGGTTGGCACGTTTTCAATCATATTCACGTAAAGTTTCATCGGGGTTTTGATTGTTGGCACGTTTCCAATCAAATTTGACTAAAATTTCACATGTGCTTGGTATGTTGATGCATTTCCAATCGAATTTGACTAAAATTTCACCCGGATTTTGTTTATTGGCACGTTTCCAATCAAACTTTACGAATATTTCACTAAAATTTTTATTGGTGCATTTCCAAACAAATTTAACTAAAATTTTATCAGGTTTTGATTGTTCGTGTGTTTTCAATTAATTTTGACAAAAATTTCATCAGGGTTTTGAGTTTTAGCACGTTTCCAATAAAACTTAACTATAATTTCATCAAAGGTTTGACCGTTGCCTCATTTTCAATCAAATTTCACAAAAATTTCATCAGGATTTTGATCGTTAGCTCATTTCCAATCAAATTTGACTAAAATTTTAATAGGGTTTTTGATCATTGGCTTGTTCCCAATCAAATTTGATTAAAATTTCACCTGAGTTTTGTTCTTTGGCATGTTTCTAAACAAAGTTGACTACATTTAACCCGGATTTTGTTCAACGGCATGTTTCTAGTCAAAATTTACTGATATTTTACCTGGGTTTTATTCATTAGTGTGTTTCCAATCAAATGTGACAAAAATTTTACTTGTGTGTTATTCTTTGGTACATTTCAAATTAAATTTGACTAAAATATCATTTGGATTTTGATTTTTGGTGTGTTTTTAATCAAATCTGAATAAATTTCATTTGAGTTTCGTATATTGGCACGTTTCCAATCAAATTTGACTAAAATTTCATCAAGATTTTGATCTTTGGAGTGTTTCCAATCAAATTTGATAAAAATTTCATCAAGATTTTGAGTCTTGGCACGTTTCCAATAAAATTTGACTAGATTTTCATTTGGGTTTTGATCTTTGCCTCGTTTTCAATAAAATTTGACCAAAATTTCATAAGGATTTTGATCGTTGGCGCGTTTTCAATCAAATTTGACTAAAATTTCATCTGGGTTTTGATGGTTGGTGTGTTTTTAATCAGATTTGAATAAAAGTTCACCTAAGTTTGTTCATTGGAGCATTTCCATTTAAATTTAAATACATTTCGCCCGAATTTTGATCATCGGAACATTTCCAATCAAAATTGACTGATATTTGACTTAGGTGTTGTTCATTAGTGCATTTCCAATCAAGTGTGACAAAAATATCACTTGGATTTTGTTGATCGGCGCATTTTGAATCAAATTTGACTAAAATTTCATCTGGGTTTTGATTGTTGGTGTGTTTTCAATCAAATCTGAATAAAATTTCACCTGAGTTTTATTCATTGGCACTTTTTCTTTTATCAAATTTGATTAAAATTTCATCTAGGTTTTGATTGTTGGTGTGTTTTTAATCGAATCTAAATAAAATTTCACCAGAGTTTTGTTCATTGGCGCGTTTCCAATCAAATTTGACCAAAATTTAAATTAGTTTTGCTTATTAGCACCTTTTCGATCAAATTTATTAAAATTTCAACAGGTTTTGATGTTAGGCGCGTTTTCAATCATATTCAAGTAAAGTTTCATCGAGTTTTTGATTGTTAGCGTGTTTCCAATCAAATTTGACTAAAATTTCACCTACATTTGGTACGTTGATGCATTTCCAATTGAATTTCACTAAAATTTAACCTTCGTTTTGTAACTCGACATGTTTCGAATCAAATTTGACTAAATTTTCACCCGAATTTTGTTGGCACGTTTCCAATCAAATTTTATGGATATTTCACCTGTGTTTTGTTCATTGGTGCATTTCCAATCAAATTTGACTAAAATTTCATAAGGTTCTGATCATTGGCGCGATTCCAATCAAATTCGACTAAAATTTCATCAGGGATTTGATCATTGGTACATTTCCATTCGAATTCAACTAAACTTTCATCAAGGTTATGCTCTTTGGAGTATTTCCAATCAAATTTGACAAAAATTTCATCATGATTTTGAGTCTTGATATGTTTATAATAAAATTTGACTTGAATTTCATCAGGATTTTGATCGTTTCCTTGTTTTCAATCAAATTTGACAAAAATTTCATCTGGATTTTGATCGTTGGCACTTTCCAAACAAATTTGGCTAAAATTTTATTAGGATTTTGATCATTGGAGTGTTCCAAATCAAATTTGAAAAAAATTTCACCTTTGTTTTGTTCATTGGCGCGTTTCCAATCACAGTTGACTACATTTGACTCGGATTTTGTTCACCGTGACGATTCCAATCAAAATTTACTGATATTTAACCTAGGTTTTGTTCATTAGTGTATTTCCAATCGAATGTGACAAAAATTTCACTTGTGCTTTGTTCATTGACACGTTTCAAATTGAATTTCACTAAAATTTCATCTGGGTTTTGATTGTTGCTGTGCTTTTAACCAAATCTGAACAAAACTTCCCATGAGTTTTGTATATTGGCGTGTTTCTAATAAAATTTGACTAAAATTTCATTAAGATTCTGATCTTTGGTGTGTTTCCAATCAAATTTGACTAAAATTTTATTAGGATTTTGATCTTTGGCATGTTTCCTATCAAATTTGATAAAAATTTCATCAGGGTTTTGAGTCTTGGCACGATTCCTAAAAATATTGACTAGAATTTATCAGGGTTTCAATCGTTACCTCATTTTTAATCAAATTTAACAAAAATCTCATCAGGATTTTGATCGTTGGTGTGTTTCCAATCAAATTTGACTAAAATTTCATCTGGGTCTTGATGGTTGGTTTGTTTTTAATCAAATCTGAATAAAAGTTTACATGAATTTTGTTGATGATGCGTTTTCAATTAAATTTGACTAAAATTTCATCAAGATTTTGATCGTTGGTACATTTCCAATCTAATTTGACTAAAATTTCATCTGGATTTTGATGGTTGGTGTGTTTTTAATCAAATCTGAATAAAAGTTCACATGAGTTTTGTTCATTGGCGCGGTTCCAATCAAATTTAACTACATTTCACCAGAATTTTGTTCATCGGCACTTTTCCAATCAAAATTGACCGATATTTGATTTGGATTTGTCCATTAGTGCGTTTCCAATTAAATGTAACAAAAATTTCACTTGGATTTTGTTCGTTGACGTGTTTTGAATATAAATTAGCTAAAATTTTATCTGGGTTTTGATTGTTGGTGCCTGAGTTTTGTTCATTGGCATGTTTTTAATCAAATTTGATTAAAATTTCATGTGTGTTTTGATTGTTGGTGTGTTTATAATCGAATTTAAATAAAATTTCACCCGTGTTTTGTTCATTGGCATGTTCCAATCAAATTTGACTAAAGTTTAATTAGGTTTTGTTCGTTGGCACCTTTTCGATCAAATTTTACTAAAACTTCATCACGGTTTGATGGTAGGCATGTTTTCAATCATATTCGAGTAAAATTTCATCGAGGTTTTGATTGTTGGCGCGTTTCCAAGCAAATTTGACTAAAATTTTAACTATGCTTCGTATGTTGATGCCTTTCCAATCGAATTTAACTAAATTTCAACCTTCGTATTGTTCCTCGACATGTTTAGAATCAAATTTGACTAAAATTTTACCCAAATTTTGTTTATTGCATATTTCTAATCAAATTTTATGGATATTTCACCTGGGTTTTGTTCATTGGTGCATTTCCAATCAAATTTGACTAAAATTTCATAAGGTTCTGATCGTTGGCACGATTCCAATCAAATTGGACTAAAATTTCATCAAGGATTTGATCGTTGGTACATTTCCATTCAGATTCGACTAAACTTTCATCAAGGTTTTCTTCTTTGAAGTGTTTCCAATCAAATTTGCCAAAAATTCGTCAGGATTTTGAGTCTTGACACGTTTCCAATAAAATTTAACTAGAATTTCATCAGGTTTTCGATCGTTGCCTCGTTTTCAGTCAAATTTGACAAAAATTTCGTCAGGATTTTGATCGTTAGCACCTTTCCAAACAAATTTGACTAAAATTTTATCAGGGTTTTCATCGTTGGTGTGTTCCCAATCAAATTTGACTAAAATTTCACCTGAGTTTTGCTCACTGGTGCGTTTCCAATCACAGTTGACTGCATTTAACCCGAATTTTGTTCATCGGGACGATTCCAATCAAAATTTACTGATATTTAACCTGGATTTTGTTCATTAGTGTGTTTCCAATCAAATGTGATAAAAATTTCACTTGTGTTTTGTTCGTTTGCACGTCTCAAATCAAATTCGACTAAAATTTCATCTAAATTTTGATTATTGGTGTGCTTTTAATCAAATCTGAATAAAACTTTACCTGAGTTTTGCATATTGGTGTGTTTCCAATCAAATCTGACTAAAATTTCATCAGGATTTTGATCTTTGGCGTGTTTCCAATCAAATTTGACAAAAATTCATCAGGGTTTTAAGTCTTCGCAATTTCCAATAAAATTTGGCTGAAATTTTATTAGGGTTTTGATCGTTACCTCGTTCTCAATCAAATTTGACAAAAATCTCATCATGATTTTGATCATTGGCACGTTTCCAATCAAATTTAACTAAAATTTCATATGGGTTTCGATGGTTTGTGTGTTTTTAATCAAATCTGAATAAAAGTTCAACTAAGTTTTGTTCATTGGTGTGTTTCCAATCAAATTTGAATAGATTTCACCCAAATTTTGCTCATCGGCATGTTTCCAATCAAAATTGATTGATACCTGATTTTGGTTTTGTTCATTAGTTCATTTCCAATCGAATGTGACAAAAATTTCACTTGGATTTTGTTCGTCGTCCCTTTTTAAATCAAATTTAACTAAAATTTCATCTGGGATTTGATTGTTGGTCTGTTTTCAATCAAATCTGCATAAAATTTCACCTGAGTTTTGTTGATTGGCACGTTTTCGATCAAATTTGATTCAAATCTCATCTGGATTTTGATTATTGGTGTGTTTTTAATCAAATCTAAATAAAATTTCACCTGTGTTTTGTTCATTGGCATGTTTCCAAGCAAACTTGACTAAAATTTAAATTAGTTTTTGTTCGTTGGCACCTTTTCGATCAAAATTTACTAAAATTTTATAAGGGTTTTGATGGTTGGAACGTTTTCAATCATATTCGAGTAAAATTTCACCAGGGTTTTGGTTGTTGGCACGTTTCCAATCAAATTTGACTAAAATTTCACCTACGCTTGGTACGTTGATGCGCTTCCAATCGAATTTAACTAAAATTTCAGTCGAATTTGGTTTATTGGCACATTTCCACTTAAATTTTACGGATATTTCACCTGGGTTTTGTTCATTGGTACGTTTCCAATCAAATTTGACTAAAATTTCATAAGGTTCTGGTTGTTGGTGTGATTTCAATCAAATTCGAGTAAACTTTCATCATGCTTTTGTTCTTTGGAGTGTTTCCAATCAAATTTGACAAAAATTTCATCAGGATTTAGAGTCTTGACATATTTCCATTAAAATTTGACTACAATTTCATCAGGCTGTCGATCGTTACCTCGTTTTGAATCAATTTTGACAAAAATTTCATCAGGATTTTGATCGTTGGTGCCTTTTCAATCAAATTTGACTAAAATTTTATAAGAGTTTTCATCGTTGGCATGTTCCCAATCAAATTTGACTAAAATTTCACCTCAGTTTTGTTCATTGGCGAGTTTCCAATCAAAGTTGAGTTCATTTAACCCGGATTTTGTTCGTTGGCACGTTTACAATAAAAGTTTACTAATATTTAACTCGGGTTTTGTTCATTGGTGTGTTTCCAAACAAATGTAACAAAAATTTCACTTGTGTTTTGTTCGTTGGCACATTTCAAATCAAATTTGACTAAAATTTCATCTGGATTTTGATCTTTGGCATGTTTGCAATCAAATTTGACCAAAATTTCATCAAGGTTATCAGTCTTGGCACGTTCCCAATAAAATTTGACTAGAATTTCTTCTGGGTTTTGATCGTTGCCTAGTTTTCAATCAAATTTGACAAAAATTTCATCAGGATTTTGATCGTTGGTGCATTTCCAATCAAATTTAACTAAAATTTCATTGGGGTCTTAATGTTTGGTCTGTTTTTAATCAAATCTAAATAAAAGTTCTCCTGAGTTTTGTTCATTGGTGTGTTTTCAATCAAATATGACTAAAAGTTCATCAGGATTTTGATCTTTGGCGTGTTTCCAATCAAATTTGACAAAATTTTCATCAGGGTTTTGAGGTTTGGAACGTTTCCAATAAAATTTGGCTAGAATTTCATCAAGGTTTTGATTGTTGCCTCATTTTCAATCAAATTTGACAAAAAATTCATCAGGATTTTGATCGATGGTGCGTTTCCAATCAAATTTAACTAAAATTTCGTCTAGGTTTTGATGGTTGATGTGTTGGTGATCAAATCTAAATAAAAGTTCACCTGAGTTTTTTTTGGCACGTTTCCAATTAAATTTGAATACATTTCCCCTCAATTTTGTTCATCGACACGTTTCCAATCAAAATTGATTAATATTTGATTTGGGTTTTGTTTATTAGTGTGTTTCCAATCAAATGTGATCAAAATTTCACTTTGATTATGTTTGTTGGCCCATTTTGAATCAGATTTAACTTAAATTTCATCTAGTTTTGATTGTTGGTGTGTTTTCAATCAAATCTGAATAAAATTTCACATGAGTTTTGTTCATTGGCACGTTTTTGATCAGATTCAATTAAAATTTCTTTTGGGTTTTGACTGTTGGTAGGTTTTTAATCGAATCTAAATGAAATTTCACTTGATTTTATTTCATTGGCGCATTTCCAATCAAATTTGACTAAAATTTAAATTTCTTTTTGTTCATTGGCACCTTTTCGATCAAATTTACTAAAATTTCATCGGAGTTTTGATGGTTGGTGCATTTTCAATCATATTCGAGTAAAATTTCACCTACGCCTGGTACGTTGATTTTTTCCAATCGAATTAAACTAAAATTTAACCTTCGTTTTGTTCCTCGACATGTTTTGAATCAAATTTGACTAAAATTTCAGCCGAATTTTGTTTATTGGCATGTTTCCAATCAAATTTTATGGATATTTCACCTGAGTTTTGTTCATTGGTGCATTTTCAATCAAATTTGATCAGAATTTCATACGGTTTTGATCGTTGGCGCTATTCCAAACAAATTCGACTAAAATTTCATCACGAATTTGATCGTTGTTATTTTTCCATTCGAATTTGACTAAACTTTCATCAAGGTTTTGTTCGTTGGAGTGTTTCCAATCAAATTTGACAAAAATTTCATCATAGTTTTGAGTCTCGACACGTGTCCAATAAAATTTGACTAAAATTATATCAGAGTTTTGATTGTTGCCTCGTTTTCAATCAAATTTGACAAAAATTTCATCAGGATTTTTGATCGTTGGCACATTTTCAATCAAATTTGACTAAAATTTTATCAAGGTTTCCATCGTTGGCATGTTTCCATCTAATTTGATGAAAACTTCACCCGAGTTTTGATCATTGGCGCGTTTCCCATCAAATTTGACTACATTTCACCAGAATTTGGTTCATCGACACATTTCCAATCAAAATTTACTGATATTTAACCTGGGTTTTGTTCCTTAGTACGTTTCCAATCAAATGTGACAAAAGTTTTACTTGGATTTTGTTCGACGACGCGTTTTGAATCAAATTTGACTAAAATTTCATCTGAGTTTTGATTGTTGGTGTGTTTTCAATAAATCTGAATAAAATTTCACCTCACTTTTGTTCATTGGTACCTTTTCAATAAAATTTGACTAAAATTTTATCTGGGTTTTGATTGTTGGTGTGTTTTTAATCAAAGCTAAATAAAATTTCACCTGAATTTTGTTCATTGGCACGTTTCCAATCAAAATTGAGAAAAATTTCAGCTGGGTTTTGTTCATTTGCGCGTTTTCAATCTAATTTGACTAAATTTTAAATATAATTTTGTTCGTTGGCTCCTTTCTGATCAAATTTTACTAAAATCTCATCCAGGTTTCGATGGTTAGCACATTTTCAATCATATTCGAGTAAAGTTTCATTGCAATTTTGATTGTTGGCACGTTTCCAATCACATTTGACTAAGGCCCCATTTGGTAGCCATTTTTTTCAAAATGCATTTTCTCTCTCTTCTTTTCAACCACACATTCTTTCTTAAAATAATATTACACGTAAATTAAAAATTTTTCGTTATTTTTCAACTATACATTTTACATTAATTTAATATTCTAAAATGCAACTTTACATAAAAATTGACTATCAAACACCCCCTAAAATTTCACCTGCGCTTTGTACATTGATGTGTTTCCAATCGAATTTGACTAAAATTTAACTGGCGTTTTGTTCGACGGCACGTTTCCAATCAAATTTGACTAAAACTTCACCCCTATTTTCTTTATTGGCACATTTCCAATCAAATTTTATGATATTTCACTTGGATTTTGATCATTCGCGAGTTTGAAAACAAATTTGACTAAAATTTTATCAGGGTTTTGATCGTTGGCGTGTTTTCAATCAATTTGACAAAAATTTCGTCGCATTTTTTAGTCTTAGCACGTTTCCGATAAAATTTGACTAGAATTTCATCAGGGTTTTGATCGTTGCCTAGTTTTCAATCAAATTTGTCAAAAATTTCATTATGATTTTGATCGTGGGTTCATTTAAAATCAAATTTTACTAAAATTTTGTCTGGGTTTTGATTGTTGGTGTGTTTTTAGTCAAATCTGAATAAAAGTTCATCTAAGTTTTGTTCATTGGTGCGTTTTCAATCCAATTTGACTGATATTTAACTTCGATTTTGTTCATTAGCGTGTTTTCGATCAAATGTGACAAAAATTTCACTTGAATTTTGTTCGTCGGTGCGTTTTGAATCAAATTTAACTAAAATTTCATTTGGATTTTGATTGTTGGTGTATTTATAATCAAATTTGAATAAAATTTCACCTGAATTTTGTTCATTGGCACGTTTCCTATCAAATTTGATTAAAGTTTCATCTGAGTTTTGATTGTTGGTGTGTTTTTAGTCAAATCTAAATAAAATTTTTCACCTGAGTATTGTTCATTGGAGTGTTTCTAATCAAATTTGAGAAATATTTCACACGGATTTTCTTCATTTGTGCATTTTCAATGAAATTTGACTAAAATTTTGATTTAGGTTTTGTTCTTTGGCACGTTTTCAATCAAATTTTACTAAAGATTCATCAAGATTTTGATGGTTGGCCCGTTTTCAATCTTTTTCGAGAAAATTTTCGTCGAGGTTTTGATTGTTGGCATGTTTTTAATCAAATTTGACTAAAATTTCACCTGCACCTAGTATGATGATGCGTTTCCAATCGAATTTGACTAAAATTTAACTCGCATTTTGTTTCTCGACACGTTTCGAATCAAATTTGACTAAAATTTCACCCGAATTGTGTTTATTGGCATGTTTCCATTCAAATTTTATGGATTTTTCACCTGGGTTTTGTTCATTGGTGCATTTCAATCAAATTTGCCTAAAATTTCATAAGCTTCTGATCGTTGGTGCAATTCCAATAAAATTCGACTAAAATTTCATCAGGGATTTGATCATTGATGCGTTTCCAATCGAAGTCGACAAAAAATTCATCAAGGTTTTGTTATTTGGCATGTTTCCAATCAATTTCATCAGGGTTGGAGTCTTGGCATGTTTCCAAAAAAATTTCACTAGAATTTCATCAGAATTTTCATCGTTGCCTCGTTTTCAATCAAATTTGACAAAAATTTCATCAAGATTTATATCGTTGGCATTTTTCCTATCAAATTTGACTAAAATTTTATCAGGGTTTTGATTGTTGGTGTGTTTTTAACCAAATTTGAATAAAATTCCACCTGAGTTGTGTATATTGGCGTGTTTCCAATCAAATTTGACCAAAATTTCATCACGATTTTGATCTTTGGCGTGTTTCCAATCAAATTCGACAAAAATTTCATCAGGGTTTTGAGACTTGGCACGTTTTCGATAAATTTGACTAGAATTTCATCGGGGTTATGATCATTGTCTCGTTTTCAGTCAAATTTGACTCAAATTTCATCTGGTTTTTGATGGTTGGCCTGTTTTTAATCAAATCTAAATAAAAGTTCAGCTGAGTTTTGATCATTGGCATGTTTCCAATCAAATTTGGCTACATTTCACACGAATGTTGTTCATCTGCACGTTTCCAATCAAAATTGACTGATATTTGATTTGGGTTTTGTTGATTAGTGCGTTTCCAATCAAATGTGACAAAAAAATTTCACTTGGATTTTGTTCGTTGACATGTTTTAATCAAATTTGAAAACAAAAATTCATCTGGGTTTTGATTGTTGGTGTGTTTTCAAGCAAATCTGAATAAAATTTCACATGAGTTTTGTTCATAGGCACATTTCGGATTAAATTTGATTAAAATATCATCTAGGTTTTGATTGTTGGTGCATTTTTAATCAAATCTAATTAAAATTCACCTGAATTTTTTCATTAGCGCATTTCCAATCAAATTTGACAAAAATTTCACCTGGATTTTGTTCATTTGTGCATTTCCAATCAAATTTGACTAAAATTTTAATTTATTTTTTTTCGTCGGCACCTTTTCGATCAAATTTTACTAAAATTTCATTAGGGTTTTGATGGTTGGCGCATTTTAAATTATATTGGAGTAAAATTTCATCGAGATTTTGATTGTTGGCGCATTTCCAATCAAATTTGACTAAAATTTCACTTGCGCTTGGTACGTTGATGGGTTTCCAATCGAATTTGACTAAAATTTAACCAGTGTTATGTTCGTCAACAAGTTTCAAATCAAATTTGACTAAACTTTCACATGAATTTTGATCATTGGCACGTTTTCAATATAATTTTACGATTATTTCACTTGGATGTTGTTCATTGCTACGTTTTCAATTAAATTTTTCCAATCAAATGTGACAAAAATTTCACTTTGATTTTGTACGGCGGTGCATTTTGAATCATATTTGAGTAAAATTTCATCTGAATTTTGATTGCTGGTGTGTTTTCAATCAAATCTGAATAAAATTTCATCTGAGTTTTGTTCATTTTCACTTTTCCGATCAAATTTGATTAAAATTTTTATCTAAGTTTTGATTGTTGGTATGTTTCTAATCAAGTCTAAATAAAATTTCACCTGAGTTTTGTTCATTTTCCTGTTTCCAATCAATTGTACAAAAATTTCACCTGAATTTTGTTCATTTGCACATTTCCAATCAAATTAGACAAAAATTTAAATTAGGTTTTGTTCGTTGGTACCTTTCCGATCAAATTTTGCTAAAATTTCATAAAGGTTTTCATGGTTGGCGCGTTTTCAATCATATCGAGTAAACTTTCATCGGGGTTTTGATTATTCGCCTATTTCCAATCAAATTTGAGTAAAATTTAACTTGCGCTTGGTAAAATGATGTGTTTCCAATTGAATTTCACAAAAATTTAACCCACATTTTGATTCTCGACAAGTTTCTAATCAAATTTGACTAAAATTTCACCCGGATTTTGTATATTGGCACGTTTCCAATCAAATTTTACGGATATTTCACCTGAGTTTTGTTCATTGGGGCATTTCCAATCAAATTTGACTAAAATTAGGTAAGGTTCTGATCGTTGGCACGATTCCAATCAAATCCGACTAAAATTTCATCAGGGATTTGATCGTTGGCACTTTTCCAATCGAATTTGACTAAAATTTCATCAAGGTTTTGTTCTTTGGCATGTTTCCAATCAAATTTGACAAAAAATTCATCAAGGTTTTGAGTATTGGCATGTTTCCAATAAAAGTTGACAAGAATTTCATCAGGGTTTTGATCAATGCCTCGTTTTCAATCAAATTTGACAAAAATTTCATTAGGATTTTGATTGTTGGCGCGTTTTCAATCAATTTTGACAAAAAATTTGTCAGGGTTTTCATCGTTGGCATGTTTTCAATCTAATTTGACGAAAATTTTACCTGAATCTTATTCATTGGCGTGTTTCCAATCAAATTTGACTACATTTCACTCAAATTTGTTCATCGGCTCGTTTCCAATCAAAATTTACTGATCTTTCATTAGTGCGTTTCCAATCAAATGTGACAAAAATTTCACCTGTATTTTGTTCGTTGGCACGTTTCAAATCACTTTTGACTAAAATTTCATATAGGCTTTGATGGTGGGTTTTTAATCAAATTTGAATAAAATTTCACCTTAGTTATGTTCATTGGCGCGTTTCCAATCAAATTTGACAAAAATTTCACCTGGATTTTGTTCATTTGTGCATTTCCAATCAAATCTGGCTAAAATTTAAATTAGGTTTTGTACGTTGGCACCTTTCCGATCAAATTTTACTAAAATTTCATCAAGGTTTTGATGTTTGGCACGTTTTCAATCATATTTGAGTAAAGTTTCATCAGGGTTTTGATTGTTGGCGCGTTTTCAATCAAATTTGACTAAAATTTTACCTATCCCTGGTACGTTGATGCGTTTCCAATCGAATTTGACTAAAATCTAACCGGCATTTTGTTCGTCGACACATTTCGAATCAAATTTGACTGAATTTTCACCCAAATTTTGTTTATTGGCACGTTTCCAATAAATTTTTTTGGATATTTCACCTGGGTTTTGTTCATTGGTCCGTTTACAATCAAATTTGAATAAAATTTTATCAGGGTTTTGATCGTTAGCATGTTTTCAATGTAATTTGACTAAAATTTCACCTGAGTTTTGTCTATTGGTTCATTTCTAGTAAACTTTGACTACATTTCACCCAAATTTTATTCATTGGCACATTTTCAATTAAAATTGACTGATATTTGGCTTGGATTTTGTTCATTAGTGCGATTCCAATCAAATGCGACAAAAATTTCACTTGGATTTTGTTCGTCAACACGTTTTGAATCAAATTTGACTAAAATTTCATCTGGGTTTTGATTGTTGGTTTGTTTTCAATCAAATCTGAATAAAATTTCATGAGAGTTTTTATCATTGCACGTTTCCGATCAAATTTGATTAAAATTTCATCTGGGTTTTGATTGTTGGTGTGTTTTTAATCAAATATAAATAAAATTTCACCTGAGTTTTGTCCATTGGCGCGTTTCCAATCAAATTTGACCAAAATTTCACCTGGGTTTTTTTGATTTGTTTATTTCCAATCAAATATGACCAAAACTTAAATTTGGTTTTGTTCGTTGGCACCTTTCCAATCAATTTTGACAAAAATTTCATCAGGATTTTGAGTCTTGGCATGTCTCCAATAAAATTTGACTAGAATTTCATCAGGGTTTTGATCATTGCCACTTGTTCAATCAAATTTGACCAAAATTTCACTAGGATTTTGATCGTTGGCACGTTTCCAATCAAATTTGACTAAAATTTTATCAGGGTTTTGATCGCTGGCGTGTTTCCAATCTAATTTGATGAAAATTTTACCCGAGTTTTTTTCATTGGCGCGTTTTCGATCAAATTTAACTACATTTCACCCTAATTTTGTTCATAGACACGTTTTCAATCAAAATTTACAGATATTTAACCTAGGTTTTGTTCATCAGTGCGCTTCCAATCAAATGTGTCAAAAACTTCACTTATGTTTTGTTCATTAGCACGTTTCAAATCAAATTTGACTAACACTTAATCTGGATTTTGATCGTTGGTGTGTTTTGAATCAAATCTGAATAAAATTTCACCTGAGTTTTGTATATTGGCACATTCCAATCAAATTTGACAAAAAATTCATCAGAATTTTGATTGTTGGTGTGTTTTTAATCAAATCTGAATAAAACGTCACCTGAGTTTTGTATACTGGCACGTTTCCATTCAAATTGGACTAAAATTTCATTAGAATTTTGATCTTTGACATGTTTCCAATCAAATTTAACAAAAATTTTGTCAAGGTTTTGAGTTTTAGCATGTTTCCAATAAAATTTGACAAAAAATTAAATTAGGTTTTGTTCGTTGGCACCTTTCCGATCAAATTTTACTAAAATTTCATCAAGATTTTGACGGTTGGCACGTTTTCAATCATATTCGAGTAAACTTTCATCTGGGTTTTGATTGTTGGCGCATTTTCAATCAGATTTGATTAAAATTTCACCTGTGCTTAGTACAATGATGCGTGAATTTGACTAAAATTTAACCCGCTTTTTGTTTCAAGACACGTTTCAAATCAAATTTGACTAAAGTTTCACCCAAATTTTGTTTATCGGCATGTTTCCAATCAAATTTTATGGGTACTTCACCGAGGTTTTGTTCATTGATGCATTTCCAATCAACTTTAACTAAAATTTCATAAGGTTCTGATCATTGGCACGATTCCAATCAAATTCAACTAAAATTTCATCAAGGATTCGATCGCTGGCGCATTTCCAATCGAATTCGACTAAAATTTTATCAAGGTTTTGTTCTTTGACATCTTTCCAAACAAATTTGACAAAAGTTTCATCGGGGGTTTTAGTCTTGGCACATTTCCAATAAAATTTGACCAGAATTTCATCAAAGTCTTGATCGTTGCGTCTTTTTCATTCAAATTTGACAAAAAATTTATTAGGATTTTGATCGTTGGCGCTTTTCCAATCAAATTTTACTAAAATTTTATCAGCATTTTGATCGTTGGTGCGTTTTCAATCAAATTTGACTAAAATTTCTCCTGAGTTTTGTTCATTGGTACGTTTCCAGTCAAATTTGATAAGAATTTTAACTAGGTTTTGTTCATTTGTGCGTGTCTAATCAAATTTGACTAAAACTTAAATTAGGTTTTTTTAGCACCTTTCCGATCAAATTTTATTAAAATTTCATCAAGTCTTTGATGGTTGGCATGTTTTCAATCATATTCGAGCAAACTTTCATCAGGGTTTTGATTGTTGGCGCATTTCCCATAGAATTTGACTAAAATTTCACCTGTGCTTGCTTTCCAATCAAATTTGACTAAAATTTTGACTCGCGTTTTGTTTCTCGATATTTTTCGAATCAAATTTGACTAAAATTTCACCCGAATTTTGTTTATTAGCCCATTTCCAGTAAAATTTTACTGATATTTCACCTGGGTTTTGTTCATTGGAGCATTTCCAAACATATTTGACTAAAGTTTCATAAGGTTCTGATCATTGGCGCAATTCCAAGCAAATTCAACTAAAGTTTCATCAAGATTTGATTGTTGACGTGTTTCCAATCGAATTTCACTAAACTTTCTCGATGGTTTGCTCTTTGGCGCGTTTCCAATCAAATTTGACAAAAAATTCATTAGGGTTTCGAGTCTTGGACATTTCCAATAAAATTTGACTAGAATTTCATCAGGGTTTTGATCATTGCCTCGTTTTCAATCAAATTTGACAAAAATTTCATTAGAATTTTGATCGTTGGCATGTTTTCAATCATATTTGACTAAAATTTTATCAGGGTTTTGATCTTTGGCATATTACCAATGTAATTTGACGAAAATTTTATCTGAATCTTCATCATTGGTCCACTTCCAATCAAATTTGACTACATTTCACTCGAATTTTGTTGATTGGCATGTTTTCAATCAAAAATTATTGATATTTCACTTGGGCTTTGTTCAATAGTATGGTTCCAATCAAACGTGACAAAAATTTCACCAATGTTTTGTTCGTTAGCACGTTTCAAATCAAATTTGACAAAAATTTGATATGGGATTTGATGGTATGTTTTTAATCAAATTTGTATAAAATTTCACCTGAGTTATGTTCATTGGCCCGTTTCCAATCAGATTTGACAAAAATTTCACCATGATTTCATTCATTTGCGCGTTTCCAATCAAATTTGACTAAAATTTAAATTAGGTTTTGTTCCTTGGCACCTCTTCGATCAAATTTTACTAAAATTTCATCAGGGTTTTGATTGTTGGGGCGTTTTCGATTAAATTTGACTAAAATTTCACTTGTGCCTAGTGCGTTGATGTGTTTTCAATCAAATTTGACAAAAAAAATTTTGGTGTTTTGTTCTTCGCCACGTTTTGAATCAAATTTGACTAAAATTTCACTCGAATTTTGTTTATTGGCACATTTCCAAACAAATTTTACGAATATTTCACCTGGGCCTTGGTCATTGGTGCATTTACAATTAAATTTGAATAAAATTTTATAAGGGTTTTGATCGTTGGCATGCTTTCAATCAAATTTGACTAAAATTTTACCAGAGTTTTGTTCATTGGCGCATTTCCAATAAAATTTGATTACATTTCAGCCGAATCTTGTTCATCGGCACGTTTTCAATCAAAATTGTCTAATATTTGGCTTGGGTTTTGTTCATTAGTGCATTTCCAATCAAATGTAACAAAAATTTCCCTTGGATTTTGTTCGTCGGCACGTTTTGAATCAAATTTGACTAAAATATCATCTGGGTTTTGATTGTTGGTGTGTTTTCAATCAAATCTGAATAAAATTCACCTGAGTTTTGTTCATTGGCACGTTTCCAATCAAATTTGATTAAAATTTTATTTGAATTTTGATTGTTGATATGTTCTTAATCAATGTAAATAAAATTTCACCTGAGTTTTGTTCGTTTGCACGTTTCCAATCAAATATGACTAAAATTTAAATTAGGTTTTGTTCATTGGCACTTTTTTGATCAAATTTTAGTAAAAATTCATCAAGGTTCTAATGGTTGGCACATTTTCGTTCATATTCGAGTAAACTTTCATCGGAGTTTTGATTGTTGGCTTGCTTCCAATCAAATTTGATTAAAATTTCACTTGCGTTTGGTACGAAGATGCGTTTCCAATTGAATTTGTCTAGAATTTAACCTGCGTTTTGTTTCTCGACACATTTCAAATCAAATTTCAAAGGGTTCTGATCCTTGGTGCGATTCCAATCAAATTCAATTAAAATTTCATCAGGGATTTGATCGTTGACGCGTTTCCAATCGAATTTCACCAAAATTTCTTCATGCTTTTGTTCTTGGCGTGCTTCCAATCAAATTTGACAAAAAATTTATCAGGGTTTTGAGTCGTAGCGTGTTTCCAATAAATTTTGAAAAGAATTTCATCAAGGTTTTGGTCATTGCCTCGTCTTCAATCAAATTTGACAAAAATTTCACCATGATTTTTGTCATTGGTGCATTTCCACTCAAATTTGACAAAACTTTTATCTGGATTTTCATCGTTGGGTGTTTTTAATCAAATTTGACTAAAACTTCTCCCGAGTTTTGTTTATTGACACGTTTTCAATCAGATTTTATGGATATTTCACTTGGGTTTTGTTCATTGGTGCGTTTCCAATCAAATTTGACTAAAATTTCATAAGGTTCTGATCGTTGGTGCGATTCCAATCAAATTCAACTAAAATTTTATCAAGGATTTGCTCGTTGATGCGTTTCCAATCGAGTTCGACTAAAATTTTATCAATGTTTTGTTCTTTAGAATGTTTCCAATCTAATATAACAAAAATTTCATCAGGGTTTTGAGTCTTGGCACGTTTCCAATAAAATTTGACAAGAATTTCATCAGGGTTTTGATCATTACCTCATTTTCAATCGAATTCGATAAAAATTTCATCAGGATATTGATTGTTGGTGCGTTTCCAATCAAATTTGACTAAGATTTTATCAGGATTTTGATCTTTGGCGTGTTTTCATTCAAATTTGGCTAAAATTTCTTCTCGATTTTTATTGTTGGTGTGTCTTTAATCAAATTTGAATAAAATTTCCCGTGAGTTTTGTGTATTAGCACTTTTCAATTCGAATTTGACCAAAATTTCATCTGGATTTTGATCTTTGGCTTGTTTACAATCAAATTTAACAAACATTTCATCAGGATTTTGTGTCTTGGCACGTTTCCAATAAAATCTGACTAGAATTTCATCAGGTTTTTTATTGCTGCCTCATTTCAATTAAATTTGACTAAAATTTAAATTACGTTTTGTTCGTTGGCACCTTTCCGATAAAATTTTACTAAAATTTCATCAAGATTTTGATGCTTGGCTCGTTTTCAGTCATATTTGAGTAAACTTTCATCGAGGTTTTGATTGTTGGCGTGTTTCCAATTAAATTTGACTAAAATTTCACCTATGCTTGGTACGGTGATGTGTTTCCAATCGAATTTGACTAAAATTTAACCCGTGTTTTGTTTCTCGACACTTTTCAAATCAAATTTGATTGAAATTTTGCCCGAATTTTGTCTATTGGCACGTTTCCTTCATTGATGCATTTCCAATCAAATTTGACTAAAATTTCATAAGGTTCTGATCGTTGGCACAATTCTAATCAAATTCAACAAAAATTTCCTCAAGGATTTGATCGTTGGTATGTTTCCAATCGAATTCGACTAAAATTTCATCAAGGTTTTGTTCTTTGACGTATTTCTATTCAAATTAGTCAAAATTTTCATCAGTGTTTTGAGTCTTGACATGTTTCCAAAAAAATTTGACTAGAATTCCATCAAGGTTTTGATCGTTACCTCATTTTCAATCAAATTTGACAAAAATTTAATTAGGATTTTAATCGTTGGTGCATTTTCAATCAAATCTGACTAAAATTTTATTAGGATTTTGATCGATGGCTTGTTTCCAATCTAATTTTGCAAAAAATTTACTTGAGTTTTGTTCATTGACGCATTTCCAATCAAGTTTTACTACATTTCACTCGAATTTTGTTCATCGGCACATTTCCAATCGAAATTGACTGATATTTAACTTAGGTTTTGTCAATTAGTGTGTTTATGTTCATTGGCGCATTTCCAATCAAATTTGACAAAAAATTCACCTAGGTTTTGTTCATTTGCACGTTTCCAATCAAATTTGATTAAAATGTAAATTAGGTTTTGTTTGTTGGCACCTTTCCGATCAAATTTTACTAAAATTTCATCAAGGTTTTGTTGGTTGGCACGTTTTCAATCATATTCGAGTAAACTTTCATCGAAATTTTGATTGTTGGCACGTTTCCATTCAAATTTGACTAAAATTCTACCTGCACTTCGTACGATGATGCATTTCCAATCGAATTTGACTAAAATTTAACCCGCGTTTTGTTTCTCGACACGTTTCGAATCAAATTTGACTAAAATTCCAGTATGATTTTCTTTCAATAAAATTAGACTAAAATTTCACATGAGTTCTGTTCATTGGTGTGTTTCCAATCAAATTTGACTAAAATTCCAGTATGATTTTCTTTCAATAAAATTAGACTAAAATTTCACATGAGTTCTGTTCATTGGTGTGTTTCCAATCAAATTTGACTTCATTTCACTAGAATTTTATTCACTAGTGCATTTCCAAACAAATGTGACTAAAATTCCACTTGTATTTTGATCGTTGGTGTGTTTTGAATCAAATTTGACTAAAATTTCATCTAAGTTTTGATTGTTGGTGTGTTTTCAATCAAATCTGAATAAAATTTCACCCGAGTTTTGTTCATTGGCGTGCTTCCAATCAAATTTAACTAAAATTTCATTTGGATTTTGAATGTTGGTGTGTTTTTAATCGAATCTGAATACAATTTCACAAGAATTTTGTTCATTGGTGCGTTTCCAATCAAATTTGACAAAAATTTCACCTAGATTTTGATCATTGGCATGTATCCAATCAAAGTCGACTAAAATTTAAATTAGGTTTTGTTCGTTGGTTCATTTTCAATCAAATTTTGCTAAAATTTCATCAGAGTTTTGATGGTTGGCGCATTTTCAATCAAATTTTGACTAAAATTTTACCTATGCTTGGTGCGTTGATGCATTTTTAATTGAATTTGACTAAATTTTGACCTGTGTTTTATTCCTCCACACGTTTCGAATCAAATTTGACTAAAATTTCTGTCGGATTTTGTTTATTGTGATGCTTCCAATCAAATTTTACGGATATTTCTCCAGGGTTTTGTTCATTGGTGCATTTCCAATCAAATTTGACTAAAATTTAATAAGGTTCTAATCGTTGGCGCGATTCCAATTAAATTCGACTAAAATTTCATCAGGGATTTGATCGTTGACGCGTATCCAATCGAATTTGACTAAACTTTCATCAGGATTTTGAGTCTTGACAAGTTTCCAATAAAATTTGACTAGAATTCATTAGGGTTTTGATCATTGCCTCAATTTCTATCAAATTTGACAAAAAATTAATCAGGATTTTGATCGTTGGTGCGTTTCCAGTCAAATTGGACTAAAATTTTATCAAGATTTTTATCGTTAACCTATGTCCAATCTAATTTTTTAACAAAAATGTTACCTGTGTTTTGTTCATTGGCACATTTCCAATAAAATTTGACTACATTTCGCTCGAATTTTGTTCATCGACACGTTTTCAATCAAAATTTGCTGATATTTAACATGGGTTTTGTTCATTAGCGCGTTTCCAATCAAATGTGACAAAAATTTCACTTGGGCTTTATTCGTCGGCGCATTTTGAATTAAATTTGACTAAAATTTCATCTGGGTTTAGATTGTTGGTATGTTTTCAATCAAATTTGAATAAAATTTCACCTGAGATTTGTTCAGGTAGATTTTCAATCAAATTTGGCTAGAATTTCATCTGGATTTTGATTGCTGGTCTGTTTTTAATCAAATTTGAATAAAATTTCAACCTGAGTTTTGTTCAGGTATATTTTCAATCAAATTTGACTAGAATTTCATCTAGATTTTGATTGCTGGTCTGTTTTTAATCAAATTTGAATAAGATTTCACTAGAGTTATGTTCATTGGTGCGTTCTCAATCAAATTTGACTAAAATTTAAATTAGATTTTGTTTGTTGGCACCTTTCCGATCAAATTTTACTAAAATTTCACCAAAGTTTTGATGGTTGGTGCGTTTGTAATCATATTCGAGCAAAGTTTCGTCGGGGTTTTGATTGTTGGTGCATTTACAATCAAATTTGACTAAAATTTCATCCGCGTATGATTTAGTGATGCGTTTCCAATCGAATTTGACTAAAATTTAACCTACGTTTTGTTCGTCAACACATTTCGAATCAAATTTGACTAAAATTTTACCTAAATTTTGTCTATTGGTACGTTTCCAATCAAATTTTAAGGATATTTCACCTGGGTTTTGTTCATTGGTACTTTTCTAATCCAATTTGACTGAAATTTCATAAGGTTCTGATCGTTGGCGTTATTCTAATTAAATTTTACTGAAATTTCATCAGGAATTTGATCATTGACACGTTTCCAATCGAATTCGACTAAAATTTCATTAAGATTTTGTTCTTTGACGTGTTTCCAAACAAATTTGACAAAAATTTCATCAGGTTTTCGAGTCTTGGCACGTGTCCCATAAAATTTGGCTGGAATTTCATCAGGATTATGATCGTTGCCTCATTTTCAATCGAATTTAACAAAAATTTCATCAAGATTTTGATCGTTGGCATGTTTCCAATAAAATTTGACTAAAATCTTATCATAATTTTTATCATTGGCATGTTTCCAATCAAATTTTACAAAAAATTCATCAGGGTTTTCAATCTTGGATGTTTCCAATAAGATTTGACTAGAATTTCATCAGGGTTTTGATCCTTGCCTCGTTTTCAATCAAATTTTACCAAAATTTCATCAGGATTTTGTTCGTTGGTGCATTTTCAATCAAATTTGAGTAAAATTTCATCTTGGTTTTAATTGTTGGTGTGTTTTTAATCAAATCTGAATAAAAGTTCACTTGAGTTTTGTTCATTAGCGCGATTCCAATCAAATTTGACTACATTTCACCCGGATTTTGTTCATCGGCACTTTTTTCAATTAGAATTGTCTGATATTTAACTTGAGTCTTATTCATTAGCACATTTCCAATCATATGTGACAAAAATTTCACTTGGATTTTGTTTGTCGGCGCATTTTGAAACAAATTTGATTAAAATTTCATCAGGGTTTTTATTGTTTATATGTTTTCAAACAAATCTGAATAAAATTTCACCAGAGTTTTGTTTATTGGCATGTTTTTGATAAAATTTGATTAAAATTTCATCTAGGTTTTGATTTTTGGTGCGTTTTTAATCAAATCTGAATAAAATTTCACCTAAATTTTGTTCATTGGCATGTTTCCAATCAAATTTGACAAAAATTTCACCTGGATTTTGTTCATTTTCGCGTTTCCAATCAAAGGTGACTAAAATTTAAATTAGGTTTTGTTCGTTGGCACCTTTTCAATCAAAATTTACAAAAATTTCATCAGGATTTTGATGGTTGGCGTGTTTTCAATCGTATTCGAGTAAACTTTCATCGGGTTTTTATTGTTGTCGTATTTTCAATCAAATTTGACTAAAATTTCACCTGCACTTGGTACGATGATGCGTTTTCAATCGAATTTGACTAAAATTCAACTTGAGTTTTGTTTCTTGACATGTTTTAAATCAAATTTAACTAAAATTTCAACCAAATTTTGTATATTGGCACGTTTCAAATCAAGTTTTACGAATATTTCTCCTAAGTTTTTGTCATTGGTGTGTTTCCAATCAAATTTGACTAAATCTTCATAAGGTTCTGAACGTTGGCGCGATTCTAATGAAATTCGACTAAAATTTCATCAGGTATTTGATCGTTGGCGCATTTCCAATTGAATTCAACTAAACTTTCATCAAGATTTTGTTCTTTGGCATGTTTCCAATCAAATTTAACAAAAAATTCATAAGGGTTTTGAGTCTTGGCACTTTTTCAGTAAAATTTGACTAGAATTTCATCAGGGTTTTGATCGACGCCTCATTTTCAATCAAATTTGATAAAAATTTCATCAAGATTTTGATCGTTGGCGCGTTTCCAATCAAATTTAATTAAAATTTCATCTGGGCTTCGATTGTTGGTGTGTTTTTTAATCAAATATGAAAAAAAAGTTCACCTGAGTTTAGTTCATTGGCTCGTTTCCAATCAAATTTGACTTCATTTCACTCGAATTTTGTTCATCGGCACTTTTCCAATCAATATTGACTAATATTTGACTTGGGTTTTGTTCATTAATGTGTTTCCAATCAAATGCGACAAAAATTTCACTTGGATTTTGTTCATCAGAGCGTTTTGAATCAAATTTGACTAAAATTTCATCTGGATTTTGATTGTTGGTATGTTTTAAATCAAATCTGCATAAAATTTCATCTGAGTTTGGTTCACTGGCACGTTTTCTATCAAATTTGATTAAAATTTCATCTGGGTTTTGATTGTTTGTGTGTTTTTAATCAAATCTGAATAAAATTTCACCTGAATTTTGTTCATTGGCACATTTTCAATCAAATTTGACAACAATTTCACATGAGTTTTGTTCATTGGCGCGTTTCCAATCAAATTTGACTAAAATTTAAATCAAGTTTTGTTCGTTGGCACCTTTCCGATCAAATTTTACTAAGATTTCATCAAAGTTTTGATGGTTGGCGTGTTTGTAATCATATTCAAATAAAGTTTCATCGGAGTTTTGATTGTTGGCGTGTTTCCAATCAAATTTGACTAAAATTTCACCTGCGCTTGGTATGTTGATGCATTTCCAATTGAATTTGACTAAAATTTAAGCTGCATTTTGTTTGTCGACACGTTTTGAATCAAATTTGACTAAAATTTCACCCAGATTTTGTTTATTAGCACGTTTCTAATTAAATTTTACGGATATTTCACCTGGGTTTTGTTCATTGGTGCGTTTCCAATCAAATTTTACTGAAATTTCATAAGGTTCTGATTGTTGGCACGATTTCAATCAAATTTTACTAAAATTTCATTAGGGATTTGATCGTTGGCTCGTTTCAAATCAAATTGGACTAAAATTTCATCAAGGTTTTGTTCTTAAGCATGTTTCCATTCAAATTTGGCAAAAATTTCATCAGAGTTTTGAGTCTTGGCACATATCCAATAAAATTTTACTAGAATTTCATCAGGGTTTTGATCGTGCCTCGTTGTTAATCGAATTTGACAAAAAATTCATCATAATTTTGATCGTTCGTGCTTTCCAATCAATTTGACTAAAATTTTATTGGAGTTTTGATCGTTGGTGTGTTTCCAATCAAATTTGACAAAAATTTGATCAGGGTTTTGAGTCTTGGCAAGTTTTCAATAAAATTTGACTAGAATTTCATCATTTTTTTTATCATTGCCTCGTTTTCAATCAAATTTGACAAAAATTTCATCAGAATTTTGTTCATTGGTGCCTTTCCAATCAAACTTGACTAAAATTTCATCTGAATTTTGATTATTGGTGTGTTTTTAATCAAATCTGAATAAAAGTTCACCTGAGTTTTGTTCATTAGCATGTTTCCAATCAAATTTAACTACATTTCACCCGAATTTTGTTCATCGGCACTTTTCCAATCAAAATTGACTTTTATTTAACTTTGGTCTCGTTCATTAGGGCGTTTCCACTCATATGTGACAAAAATTTCACTTGGATTTTGTTCGTCGGCTCGTTTTGAATCAAATTTGACTAAAATTTCATCTGGGTTTTTATTGTTTGTGCGTTTTTAATGAAATCTGAATAAAATCTCACCTGAATTTTGTTCATTGACATATTTCAAATCAAATTTGATTAAAATCTCATATGAGTTTTGTTTGTTGGTGTGTCTTTAATTAAATCTGAATAAAATTTCATATGAGTTTTGTTCATTTGCACGTTTCCAAATAAATTTGAAAAAAATTCCACTTGAGTTTTGTTCGTTGGCACGTTTCCAATCAAATTTGACTAAAATTTAAATCAGGTTTTGTTCGTTGGCACTTTTTCGATCAAATTTTACTAAGATTTCATCAAAGTTTTGATGGTTGGCGTGTTTGTAATCATATTCGAATAAAGTTTCATCGGGGTTTTGATTGTTGGGGCGTTTCCAATTAAATTTGACTAAAATTTCACCTGCGCTTGATATGTTAATGCATTTCCAATTGAATTTGACTAAAATTTAAGCTGTGTTTTGTTCGTCGACACGTTTCGAATCAAATTTGACTAAAATTTCACCCGAATTTTGTTTATTGGCACGTTTACAATCAAATTTTATGGATATTTCGCCTAGGTCTTGTTTATTGGTACGTTTCCAATCAAATTTGACTGAAATTTCATAAGGTTTTGATCGTTGATGTGATTCCAATCAAATTTTACTAAAGTTTCATCAGGGATTTGATCGTTACCGCGTTTCCAATCGAATTCGACTAAAATTTCATGAAGGTTTTTCTCTTTAACATGTTTCCAGTCAAATTTGACAAAAAATTTCATCAGGATTTTGAGTCCTTGCATGTGTCCAATGAAATTTGACTAGAATTTTTTAGGGTCTTGATCGTTGCCTCATTTTCAATCGAATTTGACAAAAAATTTCATTAGGATTTTGATCGTTGGTGCATTTCCAATCAAAATTGAATAAAATTTTATCATAGTTTTGATCGTTGGCGTGTTTCAAATCAAATTTGAGAAAAAAGTCATCAGGATTTTGAGTCTTGGCACGTTTCCAATAAAATTTGACTAGAATTTCTCCATGGTTTTGTTCGTTGCCTTGTTTTCAATCAAATTTGACAAAAATTTCATCAAGATTTTGTTCGTTGGCACATTTCCAATCAAATTTGTCCAAAATTTCATCTGGATTTTGATTGTTGGTGTGTTTTTAGTCAAATTTGAATAAAAGTTTACCTTAGTTTTGTTCATTGGCGTGTTTCCAATCAAATTTGACTACATTTCACCCAGATTTTGTTCTTCAGCACTTTTCCAATCAAAATTGACTGATATTTAACTTGGGTCTTGTTCATTAGCGCGTTTCCAATCATATGTGACAAAAATTTCACTTGAATTTTGTTCGTCGACACATTTTGAATCAAATTTGACTAAAATTTCGTTTGGATTTTATTGTTTGTGTGTTTTCAATCTAATCTAATTAAAATTTCACCTGAGTTTTGTTCTGTAAGTATTATGCCCTAGGTCCAATTAACTTTGACATAAATACTTTTGATATATAATTAATGTAATTTAATGGCAGATCTATTATTTAATTAATAGACAATTAAATAAATAATAGAGTCCGTAGATTTAAATCTTCGTAATTTGTTAATCACAAAGAGTTGTGTGTGATACAAATTACGTCTGATTGAATCTTAAATCGTCCGTGGTCGTAACTAATAACGAGATACGGATATCATTATTACGGATAGACCATCACGTGTGACATTTCTTACTTATGAAGTAAGTAGTCGATCTCACAAGTTAAAGTGTGGTGACACTTAAATGAACATGTGGATGTTTTATTATAAAACAAAACATTGGAGACCCGTCGAGAGATTCCACATGGATAACTATCTAAGTGTCATTGGTTAATCTCTAACGTTCGATAGTGGGATTGGTCCTTTTGACTTGAGGTCATCCTTATATGAGGATGGTTATGCTTTGACGGTGTTGGGTGTTGCTCTGCCAAGGGCTACTAATACGGCATCATTCGGGTATGTCAATAATCATATGAAGGTTGTGAATGATCAATAGAGGATTCATCACT
Organism: Olea europaea var. sylvestris; assembly: GCF_002742605.1. NCBI lineage: Eukaryota > Viridiplantae > Streptophyta > Magnoliopsida > Lamiales > Oleaceae > Olea > Olea europaea. The sequence goes on along the minus strand of NW_019263768.1, from coordinate 384,273 downwards.
CTTAGATAGTAAAAGATTATGATCTGCGTTTCATTTAATTAAGTCGGTAACGAAATCCTTGGCCAAGGTGTACTCATAAGTCAAAAAGGAGTTTTCGACTTATACTGACTTAATAGTGAAGTGAAAGATATGATCGATAATTGAGATTGACACATTTCCATATCTCGTAATTGATTGGATCATATTGACGAAGGGATTATAGTTTCACGGTAAATGAACGAGTTTAGTTTTGTTATACCACATGACATTTTTCGTCACATGTATTGCCCTGACACATTGCTAGATATCAATCCGGGACGGCGAGTGTGAATTGATGATAAATTAAAAGGGTGTTTTAATTTATCAATTTTGATTAGATCAAAATAATATTTACGTCGTTAGGCATCGTGATTTGGAACCTGATGGGTTGTACACAAAAGAGAATTGGAAGATTGCAATTTGTCAATTAATTAATTTAACAATCGTTGAATAAATTAATTAATTGGTTTGGTTATTTATAGGCCCGAATTAATTAATTGGATTAATTAATTCACGGACCGGATTTAACTAAATGGATTAATTAAATATTGGACCGGACTGGACCAGGCCCATTTGGGCTTATATAAATACATGGTTAGGGTTTTCAATCCATATGTTTTTTCTCATAATAATTTCTTGCTAGCACAAAAGAAGAAAACTCTGCTAGCTACAATTTGTTCTCCGTGTGGATCATCGTTGGAGGTTGGACAATTGGACAACTTTGGATGGCGAATCAAGATTGTTGGAACAAAAAGAATAGCAAAGAAGTTTGCAGATCTAGAAAAGATAAAATCTTTTCATAATTTCTATCTAAACACAAAGAGATTCCTGGTGGGAATAGAAATCTATTTTAATTTTTCGCTGTGCATGTTAAGTAGATTTCCAACAGGTTCATTGGCACATTTCTGATAAAATTTGATTAAAATTTCATTTAGATTTTGATTGTTGGTGCATTTTTAATCAAATCCGAATAAAATTTTTTTCCAATCAAATTTGACAAAAATTTCATCTAGATTTTGTTCATTGGCGTTTTTCCAATCAAATTTGACTAAAATTTAAATTAGGTTTTGTTTGTTGGCACCTTTCCGATCAAATTTTACTAAAATTTCATCAAAGTTTTGATGGTCGGCGAATTTGTAATCATATTTGTGTAAAGTTTGATCAAGGTTTTGATTGTTGGCATGTTTCCAATCAAATTTGACTAAAATTTCACCTACGCTTGGTATGTTGATGCGTTTCCAATTGAATTTGACTAAAATTTAAGTTATGTTTTGTTTGTCGACACGTTTCGAATCAAATTTGACTAAAATTTCACCCGAATTTTATTAATTGAATTTCATCAGAGTTCTAATCGTTGCATGTTTTTCAATCAAATTTGTTAAAATTTTCATCAGGATTTTGATCGTTGGCACGTTTCCAATCAAATTTGACTAAAATTTTATCAGAGTTTTGATCGTTGGCGTGTTTCCAATCAAATTTAACAAAAAATTCATTAGGGTTTTGAGTCTTGGCACGTTTCCAATAAAATTGACTAGAATTTCATTATGGTTTTGATCAATTGTAGTCACATTTCACTCGAATTTTGTTCATCGGCACTTTTCTAATCAAAATTGACTGATATCTAACTTGAGTCTTGTTTATTAGCACATTTCTAATCTTATGTGACAAAAATTTCACTTTGATTTTGTTCGTCGGCCCGTTTTGAAAAAATAAAATTTTGACTAAAGTTTGATGTGGGTTTTTATTGTTTGTGTGTTTTCAATCAAATTTGATAAAATTTCACCTGAGTTTTGTTCATTGGTGCGTTTTCCATAAAATTTAACAAAAATTTCACTTGAATTTTGTTCATTGGTGTGTTTCCAATCAAATTTGACTAAAATTTAAATTAAGTTTTGTTCGTTCGCGCCTTTTCGATCAAATTTTACTAAAATTTCATGAAGGTTTTGACAGTTGGCACATTTTCAATTATATTCGAGTAAACTTTCGTCGGGGTTTTGATTGTTGGCGCGTTTCCAATTAAATTTGACTAAAATTTCACTTGCGCTTGGTACAATGATGTGTTTCCAATCGAATTTGACAAAAAATTAACCTGCATTTTTTTCGCAACACGTTTTGAATATAATTTGACCGAAATTTCACCCCAATTTTGTTTATTGGCACGTTTCCAATCAGATTTTACAGATAGTTCACCAGGGTTTTGTTCATTGGTGTGTTTCCAATCAAATTTGACAAAAATTTACGGATTGAACTTTGCTATTTGTACACTGAATTTTGACACGTTGTTTGACACTTTCATTGTTGTCAAGTTTCAATTGGATGGAAAAACTGTTTAAAATTTAAACTGTCCAACAGGATAATGTCACGTGGCAAAGTGTAAACTAAAGTGTACACCATAGTGTACATGTCACGAGGTTCTTAGCGATTGAACTTTACTATTTGCACACTGATTTTTGACACGTTGTTTGACACTCGCATTGTTCTCAAGTGTCAATTGGATGGAAAAACTGTTTGAAATTTAAACTATCTAATAGGGTAATGC
>NW_019263768.1:374395-378094 GCF_002742605.1 Olea europaea var. sylvestris | reverse complement strand
AGGGTAATGTCACATGGCAAAGTGTAAAAAAATTGTACAACATAGTGTACATGTAGCACGGTCCTTACAGATTGAACTTTGCTATTTGTTCACTGATTTTTCACAAGTTGTTTGACACTTGCATTGTTGTTAGGTGTCAATTGGATCGGAAAACTGTTTGAAATTTAAACTGTCCAACAGCGTAATATCACGTGGCAAAGTGTAAACTAAAGTGCGTACACCATAGTGGACATGTAGCAAAGTTCATATCGATTGAACTTTACTATTTGTACACTAATTTTTGACGGGTTGTTTGACACTTGCATTGTTGTCATGTCTCAATTGGGTGGGAAAACTATTTGAAAGTTAAACTATCCAACAGGGTAATGTCAAGTGGCAAAGTGCACACTATAGTGTACATGAAGCAAGGTTCTTACCGATTGAACTTCGCTATTTGTTCATTGAATTTTGACACATTATTTGACACTTGTATTGTTGTCTAGTGTCAATTAGACGCGAAAACTGTTTGAAATTTATACTTTCTCACAGGGTAATGTCACGTGACAAAGTTTAAACTAAAGTGTGCATCATAGTGTACGTGTACCAAGGTTTTTACCATTTGAACTTTGCGATTTGTACGCTGATTTTTGACACGTTGTTTGACACTTGGATTGTTTTCAAGTGTCAATCGAAAAGGAAAATTGTTTGAAATTTAAATTGTCCCTCAAGGTAATGTCACGTGACAAAGTGTAAACTAAAGTGTACCCCATAGTGTACATGTAGTAAGGTTCTTACCAATTGAACTTTGCTATTTATATAATAATTTCTGACAGTTTGTTTGACATTTATATTGTTGTCAATCGTCAAATGGATGGGAAAATGGTTTGAAATTTAAATTGCCCAACAGAAAAATGTCACATGGCAAAGTGTAAGCTAAAGTGTACACCTTAGTGCACATGAAGTAAGGATCTCACCGATTGAACTTTGCTATTTGTACACTGATTTTCGACATGCTGTTTGACACTTGCACTATTGTCAGGTGTCAATTGGATGTAAAAACTGTTTGAAATTTAAATTGTCCAACGGGATAATGTCACGTGGCAAAGTGTAAACTAAAGTGTACACCGTAGTGTACATATAGCAAGGTTCTTACCGATTGAAACTTGCTATTTGTACACTGATATTGGATACGATTTTCGACACTTGAATTATTGTCAAGTGTCAATTGGATGGAAAAACTATTTGAAACTTAAACTATCCTATAGGGTAATGTCACCTGGCAAAGTGTAAACTAAAGTGTACCCCGTAGTGTCCATTTACCAAGGTCCTTATCGATTGAACTTTATTATTTGTACACTAATTTTTGACACGTTGTTTGACACTTGCGTTGTTTTCATGTGTCAATTGGATGGGAAAACTGTTTGAAATTTAAATTGCCCAACAGGGTAATGTCACGTGGCAAAGTGTAAACTAAAGTGTATACCATAGTGTACATGTAGCACGGTCCTTACCGATTAAACTTTTCTATTTGTACACTGATTTTTGATACTTGCATTGTTGTCAAGTATCAATTGGATAGGAAAACAGTTTGAAATTTAAACTATCCAACAGGGTAATGTCACATGGCAATGTGTAAACTAAAGTGTGTACACCATAATGTACATGTAGCAAGGTTCTTATCGATTGAATTTTGTTATTTGTATATTGATTTTTGATACGTTGTTTGTCGCTTGCATTGTTGTCAAGTGTCAANTGTACACTGATTTTTGACACGTTGTTTGACACTTGCATTGTTGTCAAGTGTCAATTGGATGGAAAAACTACTTGAAATTTAAACTGTCCAACACGGTAATGTCACATGGAAAAGTGTAAACTAAAGTGTACACCATAGTGTACATGTAGCACAGTTCTAACCGATTGAACTTTGCTATTTGTACACTAATTTTTGACACGTTGTTTGACACTTACATTGTTGCCAAGTGTCAATTGGATTGGAAAACTATTTGAAATTTTAACTATCCAATAGGGTAATGTCACGTGGCAAAGGGTAAACTAAAGTCTGTACACCATAATGTACATGCAGCACAGTTCTTACCGATTGAACTTTGCTATTTGTACATTAATTTTTGACACATTGTTTGACACTTGCATTGTTGTCAAGTGTTAATAGGGTGGGAAAACTATTTGAAATTTAAACTGTCCTACAGGATAATGTCACGAGACAAAGTCTAAAGTAAAGTGTACACCATAATGTACATGTCGCAAGGTTCTTATCGATTGAACTTTACTATTTGTACACTGATTTTTGATATGTTGTTTGACACTTGCATTGTTGTCAAGTGTCAATTGGGTGGGAAAACTATTTGAAATTTAAACTACCCAATAGGGATATGACACGTGGCAAACTGCAAACTAAAGTGTAAACATAGTGTACATGAAGTAAGGTTCTTACCGATTGAATTTTGCTATTTGTACACTGATTTTTGACACGTTGTTTGACACTTGAATTGTTGTCAAGTGTCAATTGGATTGAAAAACTATTTGAAATTTAAACTATCCAACAGGGTAATATCACGTGGTAAAGTATAAATTATAGTGTACTCCATAGTGTACATATAGCAAGGTTCTTACCAATTAAACTTTGCTATTTGTACACTGATTTTGGACACATTGTTTGACACTTGAATTATTTTCAAGTGTCAATTGGATGGGAATTTTTTTTGAAATTTAAACTATCCAAAAGGGTAATATCACGTGGCAAAGTGTAAACTAAAGTGTACACTATAGTGTACACGTAGCAAGGTTCTTACCGATTGAACTTTTCTACTTGTACACTGATTTTTGACACATTGTTTGACACTCGAATTGTTGTCAAGTGTCAATTGGATTGGAAAATTATTTGAAATTTAAACTATCCAACAGGTAATGTCACGTGGCAAAGTGTAAATTATAGTGTACTCCATAGTGTACATATAGCAATGTTCTTACCAATTGAACTTTGTTATTTGTACACTAATTTTGGACACGTTGTTTGACACTTGAATTGTTGTCAAGTGTCAATTGGATGAAAAAACTATTTGAAATTTAAACTATCCAACAGGGTAATATCACATGACAAAGTATAAACAAAAGTGTACACTATAGTGTACACGTAGCAAGGTGCTTACCGATTGAACTTTTTTGCTTGTTCACTGATTTTTGATACGTTGTTTGACACTTGCATTGTTGTCAAGTGTCAATTGGATGGGAAAACTATTTGAAATTTAAACTACCCAACAGGGAAATGTCACGTGGCAGAGTGTAAACTAAAGTGTACACTATAGTGTACATGTTGCATGGTCCTTACCGATTGAACTTTGTTATTTGTACACTGATTTTTGACACGTTGTTTGACACTTGCATTGTTGTCAAGTGTCAATTGGATGGAAAAACTATTTGAAATTTAAATTGTTTAACAGGGTAATGTCACGTGGCAAAGTCTAAACTGAAGCGTGTACACCATAGCGTACATGTAGCAAGGTTCTTACCGATTGAACTTTGCTATTTGTAAACTGATTTTTGACATGTTTTTTGACACTTGTGTTGTTCTCAAGGGTCAATTGGATGTGAAAACTGTTTGAAATTTAAACTACCCAACAGGGTAATGTCACATGGCAAAGTGTAAAAAAATTGTACAACATAGTGTACATGTAGCACGGTCCTTACAGATTGAACTTTGCT
>NW_019263768.1:343584-372817 GCF_002742605.1 Olea europaea var. sylvestris | reverse complement strand
AAGGTTCTTATCGATTGAATTTTGTTATTTGTATATTGATTTTTGATACGTTGTTTGTCGCTTGCATTGTTGTCAAGTGTCAATTGGGTGGAAAAACTATTTGAAATTTAAATTGTCCAACAGTGTAATGTCAAGTTGTAAAGTATAAACTAAAGTGTACACCATAGTATGCATGTAGCGAGGGTCTTACCGATTGAACTTCGCTATTTGTACACTAATTTTAACACGTTGTTTGACACTTGCATTGTTGTCAAGTGTTAATTGGATGGAAAAACTGTTTGAAATTTAAACAGTCCAACAGGGTAATGTCATGTGGTAAAGGGTAAACTAAAGTGTACACCATTGTGTTCATGAAGCAAGGTTCTTATCGATTGAACTTTGCTAATTGTACGCTTATTTTTGACACGTTGTTTGACATTTTTATTGTTGTCAAGTGTCAATTGGATGGGAAAACGGTTTGAAATTTAAACTGTCGAACAGGGTAATGTAACATGGCAAAGTGTGAACTAAAGTGTACACCATAGTGCACATGAAGTAAGGCTCTTACCGATTGAACTTTTCTATTTGTACACTGAATTTTGACACGTTGTTTGACACTTACACTGTTGTCAAGTGTCAATTGGATGGGAAAACTATTTGAAATTCAAACTGTCTAACGGGATAATGTCACGTGAAAAAGTGTAAACTAAAGTGTACACTATAGTGTACATGTAGCAAGGTTCTTGCCAATTGAACCTTACTATTTGTACACTGATATTGGACACGTTGTTTGACACTTGAATTATTGTCAAGTCTTAATTGGATGGAAAAACTGCTTGAAATTTAAACTGTCCAACAGGGTAATGTCAAGTGGCAAAGTGTAAACTAAATTGTACACTATAGTGTACATGTAGCAAGGTTCTTATCGATTGAACATTTTTATTTGTACACTAATTTTTGACACATCGTTCGACACTTACATTGTTGTCAAGTGTCAAATGGATGGAAAAACTGTTTGAAATTTAAACTGCCCAATAGGGCAATATTACGTGGCAAAGTGTAAACTAAAGTTTACACCGTAGTGTGCATGTAGCAAGATTCTTACCGATTGAACTTTGCTATTTGTTCACTGATTTTGGACACGTTGTTTGACACTTGAATTGTTGTCAAGTGTCAATTGGATGGAAAAACTATTTTAAATTTAAACTGTCCAATAGGGTAATGTCATGTGGCAAAGTGTAAACTAATGTGTACACCATAATGTACATGTAGCAAGGTCCTCGTCGTTTGAACTTTGCGATTTGTACACTGATTTTTGACACGTTCTTTGACACTTGCATTTTTGTCAAGTGTCAATTGATGGGAAAACTGTTTGAAATCTAAATCCAATGGGGCAATGTCATGTGGCAAAGTGTAAACTAAAGTGTACGCCGTGGTGTACATGTAGCAAGGTTCTTACCGATTGAACTTTACTATTTGTACATTGATTTTTGACACGTTATTTGACACTTGAATTGTCATTGACTGTCAATTAGGTGGGAAAACTGTTTGAAATTTGCACTTTTCAATAGGGTAATGTCACGTGGTAAAGTGTAAACTAAAGTGTAAATCACAGTGTACATGTAGCGTGGTCCTTACCGATTGAACTTTGTTATTTGTACACTAATTTTTGACACGTTGTTTGGAACTTGCATTGTTGTCAAGTGTCAATTGGATAGGAAAACTGTTTGAAATTTAAACTGTCCAACAGGTTAATGTCACGTGGCAAAGTGAAAACTATAGTGTGTAGGCCACAATGTACATGTAGCAAGGTTCTTGCTGATTGAACATTGCTATTTGTACACTGATTTTGACACGTTGTTTGACACTTGTGCTGTTGTCAAGTGTCAATTGGACGGGAAAACTGTTTGAAATTTAAACTGGCCAATAGGGTAATGTCACGTGGCAAAGTGTAAACTAAAGTGTACACCATAGTGTACATGGACCACGGTCCTTACCGATTGAACTTTGATATTTGCACACAAATTTTTGACACTTGCATTGTTGTCAAGTGTCAATTGGATAAGAAAACTCTTTGAAATTTAAGCTATCCAAGGTGGTGAACATGTAGCATGGTCCTTACCGATAGAACGTTGCTATTTGTAAACAGATTTTCGACACGATGTTTGACACTTGCACTACTGTCAAGTGTCAATTGGGAGGGAAAATTGTTTGAAATTTAAAATGTCTGACAGGGTAATGTCAAGTGGCAAAGGGTAAACTAAAGTGTATACCATAGTGTACAGGTAGCAAGGTTCTTACCGATTGAACTTTGCTATTTGTACACTGATTTTTGACACGTTGTTTGACACTTTCATTATTGTCAAGTGTCAATTGGATGGAAAAATTATTTGAAATTTAAACTATTCCACAGTATAATGTCACGTGGCAAAGTGTAAACTAAAGTGTACACCACAGTGTACATGTAGCAAGTTTTTATTAACGATTAAACTTTGCTATTATGCACTGATTTTTAACATGTTGTTTGACATTTGCATTGTCATCAAGTGTCAATTGGATCGGAAAATGATTTGAAATTTAATCTGTCCAATAGGGAATGTCATGTGGTAAAATGTAAACAAAAGTATACACCATAGTGCACATGAAGCAAGGTTCTTACCGATTGAACTTTGCTATTTGTACACTGATTTTTGACATATTGTTTGACACTTGCATTGTTGTCAAGTGTCAATTGGATGGGAAACTGTTTGAAATTTAAACTGTCAAGCAGGCTAATGTCACATGGTAAAGTGTAAACAAAAGTGTAGACCATAGTGTACATGTAGCGAGGTTCTTACCGATTGAACCATCCTATTTGTACACTGATACTGGACGTTGTTTGACACTTGAATTGTTGTCAAGTGTCAATTGGAAGGGGAAACTGTTTGAAACTTAAACTATGAAACAGGGTAATGTCACGTGGCAAAGTGTAAACTAAAGTGTGCACCACAGTGTACTTGTAGCAAGGTTCTTACTGATTGAACTTTGCTATCTGTACACTAATTTTTGACACATTGTTTGGCACTAATGTTGTTGTCAAGTGTAAATTGGATGGAAAAATTGTTTGAATTTTAAAATGCCCAACATGGTAATGTCACGTGGCAAAGTGTAAACTAAAGTGTACACCGTAGTGTACATGTAGCACAGTCCTTACCGATAGAACTTTGTTATTTATACATTGATTTTTGACACGTTGTTTGAAACATGCATTGTTGTCAAGTGTCAATTGGATGAGAAAACTGTTTGAAATTTAAACTGCCCAACAGGGTAATGCCAAGTGGTAAAGTGTGAACTAAAGTTTACACCATAGTGTGCATGTAGCGAGGTTCTTACCGATTGAAATTTGCTATTTTTACACTGATTTTTGACATGTTGTTTGAAATTTGCATTGTTGTCAAGTGTCAATCAGGTGGGAAAACTGTTTGAAATTTAAACTGTCCAACAGGGTAATGTCAAGTGGTAAAGTATAAACTAAAGTTTACACCATAGTGTGCATATAGCGAGGTTCTTATCAATTGAACTTTGCTATTTGTACACTGATTTTGACACGTTGTTTCCCACTTGCATTGTTGTCAAGTGTCAATAAAATGAAAAAACTGTTTGAAATTTAAACTATCCAACAGGGTAATGTCACGTGGTAAAGTGTAAACCAAAGTGTACATCATTGTGTTCATGAAGCAAGGTTCTTACCGATTGAACTTTGCTATTTGTACGCTGATTTTTGACACGTTGTTTGACACTTGCATTTCCTACCGATTGAACTTTACAATTTGTACACTGATTTTTGACACGTTGTTTGATACTAGCATTGTTGTCAAGTGTCAATTAGATGGAAAAACTATTTGAAATCTAAACTGTCCAATGGGGTAATGTCACTTGGCAAAGTGCAAACTAAAGTGTACACCGTAGTGTACATGTAACAAGGTTTTTACCGATTGAACTTTGCAATTTGTACACTGATTTTGGACAAATTGTTTGACACTTGAATTGTTGTCAACTGTTAATTGGATGGGAAAACTATTTGAAATTTTAACTGACCAACAGGGTAATGTCATGTGGCAAAGTGTAAACTAAAGTGTTTACACCATAGCGTACTTGTAGCAAGGTTCTTAGCAATTGAACTTTGCTATTTATACACTGATTTTTGAAACATTGTTTGACACTTGCATTGTTGTCAAGAGTCAATTGGGTAGGAAAACTGTTTGACATTTAAACTGTCCAACTGGGTAATGTCAAATGGTAAAGTGTGAACTAAAGTTTACACGATAGTGTGCATGTAGCGAGGTTCTTACCAATTGAACTTTGCTATTTTTACACTGATTTTGACGCGTTGTCTGACACTTGCATTGTTGTCAAGTGTCAATTGGGTGGGAAAACTGTTTGCAATTTAAACTATCCAACAGGGTAATGTCAAGTGGTAAAGTGTAAACTGAAGTTTACACGATAGTATGCATGTAGCGAGGTTCTTGCCAATTGAACTTTACTAATTGTACATTGATTTTGACAGGTTGTTTGACACTTGCATTGTTGTCAAGTGTCAATTGGATGGAAAAACTGTTTGAAATTTAGACTATCCAATAGGGTAATGTCACGTGGCAAAGTGTAAACCAAGTGTATATCATTGTGTTCATGAAGCAAGGTTCTTACCGATTGAACTTTGTTATTTGTACGCTGATTTTTGACACGTTGTTTAACACTTGCATTTCCTGCCGATTGAACTTTACAAGTTGTACACTGATTTTTGACGCGTTGTTTGACACTAGCATTGTTGTCAAGTGTCAATTGGATGGGAAAACTGTTTAAAATTTAAATTGTCCAACAGGGTAATGTCACGTGGCACAGTACGAACTAAAGTGTACATCGTAGTGTGCATGTAGCAATGTCCTTACCGATTGAATTTTGCAATTTGTACACTGATTTTTGACACATTGTTTGACACTTGCATTACTGTCAAGTGTCACTTGGACATAAAAGCTGTATGAAATTTAAACTGTTCAACTGGGTAATGTCACGTGATGAAGTGTAAACTAAAGTGTACACCATAGTGTACATGTCTCAAGGTTCTTACCGATTGAACTTTGCTATTTGTACACTGATTTTTGACATGTTGTTTGACACTTGCGTTGTTGTCGAGTGTCAATTGGATTGGAAAACTGTTTGAAATTTAAACCGCCCAACAGGGTAATGTCACGTGGCGAAGTGTAAACTAAAGTGTAGACCATAGTGTACATGTAGCACGGTCCTTACGGATTGAACTTTGCTATTTGTAAACAGATTTTCGACATGATGTTTGACACTTGCACTACTGTAAAGTGTCAATTGGGAGGGAAAATTGTTTGAAATTTAAAATGTCCGACAGGGTAATGTCAAGTGGCAAAGGGCAAACCAAAGTGTATACCATAGTGTACAGGTAGCAAGGTTCTTACTGATTGAACTTTGCTATTTGTACACTGATTTTTGACACATTGTTTGACATTTGCATTGTTGTCAAGTGTCAATTGGATGGGAAAATTGTTTGAAATTTAAACTATTCCACAGTGTAATGTCATGTGGCAAAGTGTAAACTAAAGTGTTTACACCATAGCGTACTTGTAGCAAGGTTCTTAGCAATTGAACTTTGCTATTTATACACTGATTTTTGAAACATTGTTTGACACTTGCATTGTTGTCAAGAGTCAATTGGGTAGGAAAACTGTTTGACATTTAAACTGTCCAACTGGGTAATGTCAAATGGTAAAGTGTGAACTAAAGTTTACACGATAGTGTGCATGTAGCGAGGTTCTTACCAATTGAACTTTGCTATTTTTACACTGATTTTGACGCGTTGTCTGACACTTGCATTGTTGTCAAGTGTCAATTGGGTGGGAAAACTTTTTGTTGTTTGACACTTGCATTGTTGTCAAGTGTCAATTGGATGGGAAAATCTATTCCACAGTGTAATGTCATGTGGCAAAGTGTAAACTAAAGTGTACACCACAGTGTACATGTAGCAGTTTTTTATTACCGATTAAACTTTGCTATTATGCACTGATTTTTAACACGTTGTTTGACATTTGTATTGTTGTCAAGTGTCAATTGGATGGGAAAACGATTTGAAATTTAATCTGTCCAATAGGGCAATGTCATGTGGTAAAATGTAAACAAAAGTATACATCATAGTGCACATGAAGCAAGGTTCTTACTGATTGAACTTTGTTATTTGTACACTGATTTTTGACACGTTGTTTGACACTTGCATTGTTGTTAAGTGTTAGTTGGGTGGGAAAACTATTTGGAATTTAAACTGTCCAATAGGGTAATATCAAGTGGTAAAGTGTAAACTAAAGTTTACACCATAGTGTGCATGGAGCGAGATTCTTACTGATTGAACTTTGCTATTTGTACACTGATTTTGACACGTTATTTGACTCTAGCATTGTTGTCAAGTGTCAATTGGATGGGAAAATTGTTTGAAATTTGGAAATGTCATGTGGTAAAGTGTAAACCAAAGTGTACATCATTATGTTCATGAAGCAAGGTTCTTACCCATTGAACTTTGCTATTTGTACGCTTATTTTTGACATGTTGTTTGACACTTGCATTTCCTACCAATTGAACTTTGCAATTGGTACACTGATTTTTGACATGTTGTTTGATGCTAGGATTGTTGTCAAGCGTCAATTGGATGGGAAAACTGTTTGAAACTTAAACTATCCAATGGGGTAATGTCACGTGGCGAAGTGCAAACTAAAGTGTACACCGTAGTGTAGCAAGGTTCTTACCGATTGAATTTTGCAATTTGTACACTGATTTTGGACACGTTGTTTTACACTTGAATTGTTGTCAACTATCAATTGGACATGAAAACTATTTGAAATTTTAACTGACCGACAGGGTAATGTCACGTTGCAAAGTGTAAACTAAGGTGTTTACACCATAGTTTACATATAGCAAGGTTCTTACCGATTTAGCTTTACTATTTGTACACTAATTTTTGACATGTTGTTTGACACTTGCGTTGTTGTCAAGTGTCAATAGGATTGGAAAATTGTTTGAAATTTAAACTGCCCAACAGGGTAATGTCACGTGGCGAAGTGTAAACTAAAGTGTAGACCATAGTGTACATGTAGCACGGTCCTTACAGATTGAATTTTACTATTTGTACACAGATTTTTGACACTTGCATTGTCGTCATGTGCCAATTGGATTGGAAAATTGTTTAAAATTTAAACTATCCGAGAGGGTAACGGCACGTGATAAACTATAAACTAAAGTGTGTACACCATAGTGTACATGCAGCAAGGTTCTTACCTATTGAACTTTGTTATTTGTACACTGATTTTTAACACGTTGTTAGACACTTGCATTGTTGTCAAGTGTTAGTTGGGTGGGAAAACTATTTGGAATTTAAATTATCTAACAGGGTAATGTCAAGTGGTAAAGTGTAAACTAAAGTTTACACCATAGTGTGCATGGAGGGAGATTCTTACCGATTGAACTTTGCTATTTGTACACTGATTTTGGCACGTTATTTGACTCTTGCATTGTTGTCAAGTGTCAATTCGATGGGAAAATTGTTTGAAATTTAAACTATCCAACAGGGTAATGTCACATGGCAAAGTGTAAACCAACGTGTACATCATTGTGTTCATGAAGCAAGGTTCTTACCGATTGAACTTTGCTATTTGTACGCTGATTTTCGACACGTTGTTTGACACTTGCATTTCCTACCGATTGAACTTTGCAATTTGTACACTGATTTTTGACATGTTGTTTGATACTAGCATTGTTGTCTCAAGTGTCAATTGGATTGGAAAACTATTTGAAATTTAAACTGCCCAACAGGGTAATGTCACGTGGCGTAATATAAACTAAAGTGTAGACCATAGTGTACAGGTAGCACGGTCCTTACTGTTTGGACTTTGCTTTTTGAACACAGATTTTTGACACTTGCATCGTTGTCATGTGCCAATTGGATTGAAAAACTGTTCGATAGGGTAACGGCACGTGGCAAAGTGTAAACTAAAGTGTGTACACCATAGTGTACATGTAGCAAGGTTCTTACCGATTGAACTTTGTTATTTGTACACTGATTTTTGACACGTTGCTTAACACTTGCATTGTTGTCAAGTGTCAATTGGGTGGGAAAATAGTTTGAAATTTAAACTGTCCAACAAGGTAATGTCAAGTGGTAAAGTGTAAACTAAAGTTTATGCCATAGTGTGCATGCAGCGATATTCTTACCGATTGAACTTTACTATTTGTACACTGATTTTGACACATTGTTTGGTACTTGCATTGTTGTCAAGTATCAATTGGATGGGAAAACTGTTTGAAATTTAAATTATTCAACAGGGTAATGTCACGTGGCAAAGTGTAAACCAAAGTGTACATCATTGTGTTCATGAAGCAAGGTTCTTACCGATTGAACTTTGCCATTTGTACGCTTATTTTTGACACGTTGTTTGACACTTGCATTTCCTACCGATTGAACTTTGCAATTTGAATACTGATTTTTGACACGTTTGACACTAGCATTGTTGTTAGGTGTCAATTGGATGGAAAAACTATTTGAAATTTAAACTGTCCAATGAGATAATGTCACGTGGTAAAGTGCAAAGTAAAGTGTACATCGCAGTACACATGTAGCAAGGTTCCTATCGATTGAACTTTGCAATTTGTAATCTGATTTTAGACACGTTGTTGGACAGTTGAAGTGTTGTCAACTGTCAATTGGACGGGAAAACTTTTTGAAATTTTAACTGACCAACAGGGTAATATCACGAGGTAAAGTGTAAACTAAGGTGTTTACGCCATAGTTTACATGTAGCCCGGTTCTTACCGATTTGGCTTTACTATTTGTATACTGATTTTTGACATGTTGTTTGACACTTGCATTGCTGTCAAGTGTCAATTGGATTGGAAAACTGTTTGAAATTTAATCTGCCCAACAGGGTAATGTCACGTGGCGATGTATAAACTATAGTGTGCGCCATAGTGTACATGTAGCACGGTCCTTACCGATTGAACTTTGTTATTTGTACAGAGATTTTTGACACTTGCATTGTTGTCATCTATCAATTGGATTGGAAACCTATTTAAAATTTAAACTATCTGAGAGGATAATGGCACGTGGCAAAGTGTAAACTAAAGTGTGTACACCATAGTGTACATGTAGCAAGATTCTTACCGATTGAACTTTGCTATTTGTATGCTGATTTTTGACACGTTGTTTGACACTTGCATTGTTGTCAAGTGTCAATTGGGTGGGAAAGCTGTTTGAAATTTAAACTATCCAACAAGGTAATTTCAAGTGGTAAAGTGTAAACTAAAGTTTACACAATAGTGTGCATGCAGCGAGATTCTTACCGATTGAACTTTACTATTTGTACACTGATTTTGACACGTTATTTGACACTTACGTTGATGTCAAGTGTCAATTGGATGGAAAAACTGTTTGAAATTTAAACTATCCAACAGGGTAATGTCACGTGGCAAAGAGTAAACTAAAGTGTACATCATTGTGTTCATGAAGCAAGGTTCTTACCGATTGAACTTTGCTATTTGTATGCTTATTTTTGACACGTTGTTTGACACTTCCATTTTCTATCGATCGAACTTTGCAATTTGTATACTGATTTTTGACACGTTGTTTGACACTAGCATTGTTGTCAAGTGTCAATTGGATGGGAAAACTGTTTGAAATTTAAACTGTCCGATGGGGGTAATGTCACGTGGCAAAGTGCAAACTAAAGTGTACACCGTAGTGTACATGTAGCAAGGTTCTTACCGATTGAACTTTGCAATTTGTACTTTGATTTTGGACACATTGTTTGACACTTAAATTGTTGTCAACTGTCAATTGGAGGGGAAAACTTTTTGAAATTTTAAGTGACCAATAGGGTAATATCATGAGGCAAAGTGTAAACTAAGGTGTTTACACCATAGTTTACATGTAGCCAGGTTCTTACCGATTTAGCTTTACTATTTGTACACTAATTTTTGACATGTTGTTTGACACTTGCATTATTGTCAAGTGTCAATTGGATTGGAAAATTGTTTGAAATTTAAACTGCCCAACAGGGTAATGTCATGTGGCGAAGTGTAAACTAAAGTGTGCACCATAGTGTACATGTAGTACGGTCCTTACCGATTGAACTTTGCTATTTGTACACATATTTTTGACATTTGCATTTTTGTCATGTGTCAATTGGATTGGAAAACTGTTTAAAATTTAAACTGTCCGACAGAGTAATGGCACCTGGCAAAGTGTAAACTAAAGTGTGTACATCATAGTGTACATGTAGCAAGGTTCTTACCGATTGAACTTTAATATTTGTACACTGATTTTCTACATATTGTTTGACACTTGCGTTGTTTTCAAGTGTCAATTTGGTGGGAAAATAGTTTGAAATTTAAACTGTCCAATAGGGTAATGTCAAGTAGCAAAGTGTAAACTAAAGTGTACACTATAATGTAAATGTAGCAAGGTCCTTACCGATTGAACTATGTTATTCGTATACTGATTTTCGACACGTTGTTTGACACTTGCATAGTTGACAAGTGTCAATTGGATGGGAAAACTGTCTAAAATTTAAACTGTCCAATAGGGAGATGTCACGTGGCAAAGTGTAAACTAAAATTTGAAGTGGTAAAGTGTAAATTAAATTGTACGTCATAGTGTGTTTGTAGCACGACCCTTACTGATTGAACTTTGTTATTTTTACACTGATTTTTGACACATTGTTTGGCTTTTACATTGTTGTCAAGTATCAACTGGATGCGAAAATTGTTTGAAATTTATACTATCAAAGAGGGTAATATCACGTGGCAAAGTATAAACTAAAGTTTACTCCATAGTGTACATGTAGCAAGGTTCTAACCGATTGAACTTTACAATTCGTACATTGATTTTTGACATGTTGTTTGACACTTGAATTGTTGTCAAGTGTCAATTGGATGGAAAAATTATTTTAAATTTAAACAATCCAACATGGTAATGTCACGTGGCAAATTGTAAATTAAAGTGTACACTGTGGTGTACACGTCTCGAGGCTCTTACCGATTGAACTTTACTATTTGTACACTGATTTTTGACACGTTGTTTGACACTTGCATCATTGTTAAGTGTCACTTGGATGGGAAAACTATTTGAAATTTAAACTGTTCAACTGGGTAATGTCATGTGACAAAGTGTAAACTAAAGTGTACACCATAGTGTACATGTCTCAAGGTTCTTACCGATTGAACTTTGCTATTTGTACACTGATTTTTGATACGTTCTTTGAAACTTGCGTTGTGTTCTAGTGTTAATTGGATGGAAAAACTATTTGAAATTTAAACTGTCCAACAGGGATATGTCGCGTGGCAAAGTGTAAACTAAAGTTTACACCATATTGTTCATGAAGCAAAGTTCTTACCGATTGAACTTTGCTATTTGTACCTTTATTTTTGACACGTTGTTTGACACTTGCATAACTGTCAATTTGATGGGAAAACTGTTTGAAATTTAAACTACCCAACAGGGTAATGTCACGTGGCAAAGTGCAAATCAAAGTGTACTCCATAGTGTGCATATTGCAAAGTTCTTACCAATTGAACTTTGCTATTTGTACATTGATTTTGGACACATTGTTTGACATTTGAATTGTTGTCAAGTGTCAATTGGATGGGAAAACTATTTGAAATTTAAACTGTCCAAAAGGGTAATGTCAATTGGCAAAGTGTAAACTAAAGTGTACACTATAATGTACATGTAGCAAGGTTCTTATCGGTTGAACTTTTTTACTTGTACACTAATTTTTGACACGTTGTTTGACACTTGCATTGTTGTCAAGTGTCAATTGAATGGGAAAACTATTTGAAATTTAAACTGCCCAACAGGACAATGTTACATGGCAAAGTGTAAACTAAAGTTTACACCATAATGTATATGTTGTAAGGTTCTTACCGATTGAACTTTGCTATTTGTTCATTGATTTTGGACACGTTGTTTGACACTTGAATTGTTGTCAAGTGTCGATTGGATGGGAAAAATGTTTGAAATTTAAACTGTCGAACAGAGTAATGTCACGTGGCAAAGTGTAAACAAAAGTGTACACTATAGTGTACATGTCTCAAGGTTCTTGTCGATTGAACTTTGACATTTGTACGCTAATTTATGATACGTTGTTTGACACTTGTGTTTTTTCAAGTGTCAATTGGGTCGGAAAACTGTTTGAAATTTACACTGTCCAATAGGGTAATGTCAAGTGGCAAAGTGTAAACTAAAGTGTACACCATAGTGTACATGTAGCGAGGTTCTTACCGATTGAACTTTGCTATTTGTACACTGATTTTTGACACGTTGTTTTGACACGTGTATTTTTGTCAAGTGTCAATTATATGGGAAAATTATTTGAAATTTAAATTGTCCAACGTGGTAATGTCATGTGGCAAGGTGTAAACTATAATGTACACCATAGTGTATATGTGGTAAGGTTCTTACCAATTGAACCTTGCTATTTGTACACTAATTTTTGACACGTTGCTTGAAACTTGCATTGTTGTCAAGTGTCAATTAAGTGTATACCATAGTGTACATGTACCACGGTCCTTACCGATTGAACCTTGTTATTTGTACACTGATTTTTGGCAGTTTGTTTGACACTTGCGCTGTTTTCAAGTGTCAATTGGGTGGCAAAACTATTTGAAATTTAAACTGTCCAACAGGGTAATGTCGAGGGGCAAAGTGTAAACTAAAATATACTCCATAGTGTACATGTAGCAATGTTCTTACCGATTGAACTTTACTACTTGTACACTGATTTTTGACACATTGTTTGACACTTGCGTCATTTTCAAGTATCAATTGGGTGGGAAAACTGTTTGAAATTTTAACTATCCAACAGGGTAATGTTAAGTAGCAAAGTGTAAACTAAAGTGTACACCATAGTGTACATTTAGCAAGGTTTTTAACGATTGAACTTTGTTGTTTGTACAATGATTTTTGACACGTTTGGCATTTGCATTGTTGTCAACTGTTAATTGGATGGTAAAACAATTTGAAATTTAATCTGTCCAACAGGGCAATTGTAGAACCCCAAATAATTCTAGACACCTTAGTGGCACTAAGACACGAATATTGGATAACTATAGTATACTTCAGATTTTTAGTCTCATTTGAGACCCATTTTCGACATAGGAAACATTCGATTTGGAAAATGATATCTTTGAGTTAGCTTTCCAACGCACTTTGAATTACCTCAATTGGATATCGGGAGAAGAAGTTATGATAGAAACACTGAAGGCTGTCCAGTGTCAACCGGACTACAACCGGTCGACCGAAACTGTCTGAAATGAAAATTCTCATTTTTCTCTAGAATTTTAATATTTATTTTCATCAATTATTTTCTCAAAGGGCCATCCACGTTTTTGGCAATAAAAACCCCACTAAATTGAAGCGTTTAACCTCAAACTTAAATGGCACCCATGTTTTCTCTCTTAAATGAAATTTGATCCTTCATTTGCTTGAAGTTATGGAATATTTACCTGTAAATAGAGACCTCATTTCACTCATTTTTTCTCACACCAAAAGCAAGAACTTTTATATGCTAAAGAAAGACTTTTCAAGAGAGAAAAAGAGAGAGAGGAAAACTATTTTTCCTAGAAATTTAAGAAGTGTTTTCAAGCATCAATTCTCAACGGTTTTCAAACATCCAAGGAGTGCATTTCTTTCAACGTCCAAGTTTCATCGAAGTTTTCAATCCAAGTTTTCAAAGTTTCAAAAACATCAATCAAGGTAGGTAGAGGTGCAATGTGTTTAATCGTGTTAAGTTATAAGTTTTGATTCATGTTAATATTTGTATGTCAAATGGTACTCCGGTACGGCATATCCCTCTATGTTAATGGTTGTATGTCAAATGGTACTCCGGTACGGCATACCCCTCTATGTTGAAAAAATGTTCGTATGTCAAATGGTGCCCTCGGGTACGACATACCCCTTCATGTCAAATGGTGCCTCCGGGTACGACATGTATGAAAAGTTATAAAGTTAATGTTTTAAAATGTATAACTTGATCACGAATGCACCTATGACACCTATTGAGTTTTTCAACTCACGGGTTTAATCCCATCTCTACAGATTGAAGGAATTCTACCTCGGGCATGGATGGAGGAGAAGATGGAGAGTGATGCAACGAGCCAATGGAAATCCAATGAATAAGTGATTTGGATTTATTTTTATGAAATGTTTTCCAACGTTATTTCTTTAAAGTTTTGAATATCGCAGAATGCGAGAACAAGATATGTTTTCTTCAAATAAATTATATTTTGCCGTTTTGAAAAATGATTCAGTGTTTTTCTTTAAAGTATTTGAAATATTGTTATTTAAATTATTATCCGAAGATGTAAGCCTCCGCTAAAACGTATACACTTGTTACTAAACCACCGGTTAAGCTAAGTAAAGTAAGTAGCGTTCCGGTCCACTAGGGGTTGGGGCGTTACAGCGTGGTATCAGAGCAAGGTTTAGCTGGTTCTGTAGACCACGTATGTTTTTTTTTAAACAAAAGGAAAATGAGAAGTTTAAGGTTCTTACCGATTGAAGTTTGCTATTTGTTCACTGATTTTGGACACGTTGTTTGACACTTGTATTGTTGTCAAGTGTCAATTGGATAGGAAAATTGTTTGAAATTTAAACTTTCCAACAGGGTAATATCACATGGCAATGTGAAAACTAAAGTGTGTACACTATAGTGTACATGTAGCAAGGTTCTTACCGATTGAACTTTATTATTTGTACACTGATTTTTGACACATTGTTTAACACTTACGTTGTTGTCAAGTGTCAATTGGATGGGAAAACTGTTTGAAATTTAAACTACCCAACATGGTAATGTCACGTGACAAAGTGCAAACTAAAGTATATAACATAGTGTACATGTAGCATGGTCCTTACCGATTGAACTTTGTTATTTGTATACTCATTTTTGACACGTTGTTTCACACTTGCATTGTTGTCAAGTGTCAATCAGATAGGAAAATTGTTTGAAATTTAAACTGTCTAACAGGGTAATATCACATGGCAATGCGAAAACTAAAGTGTGTACACCATAGTGTACATGTAGCAAGGTTCCTATCGATTGAACTTTGTTATTTGTACACTGATTTTTGACACGTTGTTGGACAGTTGCATTGCTGTCCAGTGTCAATTGGGTGCAAAAACTGTTTGAAATTTAAGCTGTCCAATAGGGTAATGTGAAGTGGTAAAGTGTAAACTAAAGTGTGTAAACCATAGTTTACATGTACCAAGGTTCTCACCGATTAAACTTTGCTATTTGTACACTGATTTTTGACATGTTGTTTGATACTTGCATTGTTGTCAAGTGCCAATTGGGTGAGAAAACTGTTTGAAGTTTAAACTTTCCAACAGGGTCATGTCACGTGGCAAAGTGTAAACTAAAGTGTATACCACAGTGTACATGTAGCAATGTTCTTACTGATTGAACTTTGCTATTTGTACATTGATTTTCGATACATTGTCTGACACTTGCATTGTTGTTATGTGTCAATTGGATTGGAAAACTGTTTAAAATTTAAACTATCCAATAGGACAATGTCACGTGGCAAAGTGTAAACTAAAGTGTGCACCATAGTGTACATGTAGCATGGTCCGTGCCGACTAAGCTTTACTATTTGTACACTAATTTTTGACATGTTGTTTAACACTGGCATTATTGTCAAGTTCAATTTGATGGAAAATTATTTGAAATTTAAACTGTCCAATAGGATAATGTCACGTGAAAAGTTGTAAACTAAAGTGTACACCATAGTGTACATGTCTCAAGGTTTGTACCGATTGAACTTCACTATTTGTACACTAATTTTTGACACGTTGTTTGACACTTGTGTTGTTGTCAAGTATGAAGTGGTTGGAAAAACTATTTTAAATTTAAATTGCCCAACAGGGTAATGTCACGTGGTAAAGTGTAAACTAGAGTGTACACCACAGTGTACATATAGCACGGTCCTTACCGATTGAACTTTGCCATTTGTACACTCATTTTTCACACGTTGTTTGACACTTGCATTGTTGTCAATTGTGAAGTGGTTGGGAAAACTGTTTGAATTTTAAACTATCCAACAGGGTAATGTTACATGGCAAAGTGTAAACTAAAGTGTACACCACAGTGTACATGTGGTAAGGTTCTTATCGATTGAACTTTACTATTTCTACACTGATTTTTGACACGTTGTTTGACACTTGCATTGTTGTCAAGTATCAATTGGGTGAAAAACTGTTTGAAATTTAAATTGTCCAACAGGGTAATGTCAACTGGCAAAGTGCAAACTAAAGTGTGTACACCATAGTGTACATGTAGCAAGGTTCTTACCGATTGAACCTTGTTATTTGTACACTTATTTTCGACACCTTGTTTGACACTTGCATTGTTGTCAAGTGTCAATTGGGCGGGAAAACTGTTTGAAATTTACACTGTCCGATGGGGTAATGTCACGTGACAAAGTGTAAACTTAAGTGTACATGTAGTAAGGTACTTATCGATTGAACTTTGCTATTTGTACACTGATTTTTGACACGTTGTTTGACACTTGCATTGTCGTCTGGTGTCAATTGGATGGGAAAATTGTTTGAAATTTAAACTGTCCAATAGGATAATGTCACGTGGCAAAGTGTAAACTAAAGTGTACACCATAGTGTACATGTAGCGTGGTCCTTACCGACTGAACTTTGTTATTTGTACACTAATTTTCGACACGTTGTTTGACACTTTCATTGTTGTCAAGTTCAATTCGATGCGAAAATTGTTTGAAATTTACAATGTCCAACTAGGAAATGTCACGTGAAAAGTTGTAAACTAAAGTGTTCACAATAGTGTACATGTCTCAAGGTTTTTACCTATTAAACTTTGCTATTTGTACACTGATTTTTGACACGTTGTTTGACACTTGCATTGTTGTCAAGTTCAATTGACGGGAAAACTGTTTGAAATTTAAACTGTCCAACATGGATATGTCACGTGGCAAAGTGTAAACTAAAGTGCACACCATAGTTTGTTTGACACTTGCATTGTTGTCAAGTGTCAATTGGATAGGAAAACTGTTTGAAATTTAAACTGTCCAACATGGATATGTCACGTGGCAAAGTGTAAACTAAAGTGCACACCATAGTTTGTTTGACACTTGCATTGTTGTCAAGTGTCAATTGGATAGGAAAACTGTTTGAAATTTAAACTGTCCAACATGGATATGTCACGTGGCAAAGTGTAAACTAAAGTGCACACCATAGTTTGTTTGACACTTGCATTGTTGTCAAGTGTCAATTGGATAGGAAAACTGTTTGAAATTTAAACTGTCCAACATGGATATGTCACGTGGCAAAGTGTAAACTAAAGTGCACACCATAGTTTGTTTGACACTTGCATTGTTGTCAAGTGTCAATTGGATAGGAAAACTGTTTGAAATTTAAACTGTCCAACATGGATATGTCACGTGGCAAAGTGTAAACTAAAGTGCACACCATAGTTTGTTTGACACTTGCATTGTTGTCAAGTGTCAATTGGATAGGAAAACTGTTTGAAATTTAAACTGTCCAACATGGATATGTCACGTGGCAAAGTGTAAACTAAAGTGCACACCATAGTTTGTTTGACACTTGCATTGTTGTCAAGTGTCAATTGGATAGGAAAACTGTTTGAAATTTAAACTGTCCAACATGGATATGTCACGTGGCAAAGTGTAAACTAAAGTGCACACCATAGTTTGTTTGACACTTGCATTGTTGTCAAGTGTCAATTGGATAGGAAAACTGTTTGAAATTTAAACTGTCCAACATGGATATGTCACGTGGCAAAGTGTAAACTAAAGTGCACACCATAGTTTGTTTGACACTTGCATTGTTGTCAAGTGTCAATTGGATAGGAAAACTGTTTGAAATTTAAACTGTCCAACATGGATATGTCACGTGGCAAAGTGTAAACTAAAGTGCACACCATAGTTTGTTTGACACTTGCATTGTTGTCAAGTGTCAATTGGATAGGAAAACTGTTTGAAATTTAAACTGTCCAACATGGATATGTCACGTGGCAAAGTGTAAACTAAAGTGCACACCATAGTTTGTTTGACACTTGCATTGTTGTCAAGTGTCAATTGGATAGGAAAACTGTTTGAAATTTAAACTGTCCAACATGGATATGTCACGTGGCAAAGTGTAAACTAAAGTGCACACCATAGTTTGTTTGACACTTGCATTGTTGTCAAGTGTCAATTGGATAGGAAAACTGTTTGAAATTTAAACTGTCCAACATGGATATGTCACGTGGCAAAGTGTAAACTAAAGTGCACACCATAGTTTGTTTGACACTTGCATTGTTGTCAAGTGTCAATTGGATAGGAAAACTGTTTGAAATTTAAACTGTCCAACATGGATATGTCACGTGGCAAAGTGTAAACTAAAGTGCACACCATAGTTTGTTTGACACTTGCATTGTTGTCAAGTGTCAATTGGATAGGAAAACTGTTTGAAATTTAAACTGTCCAACATGGATATGTCACGTGGCAAAGTGTAAACTAAAGTGCACACCATAGTTTGTTTGACACTTGCATTGTTGTCAAGTGTCAATTGGATGGAAACTTTGCTATTTGTACACTGATTTTTGACACGTTGTTTGACACTTGTATTGTTGTCAAGTGTCAATTGGTTGGGAAAAATGTTTCAAATTTAAACTGTCTAGCAGGGTAACGTCACATGGCAAAATGTAAACTAAAGTGTACACCATAGTGTAAATGTAGCATGGTCCTTATCGATTGAACTTTGCTATTTACACACTCATTTTTGACACGCTGTTTAACACTTGCATTGTGTTCAGGTGTCAATTGGATAGGAAAACTGTTAGAAATTTAAACTGTCCGAAAGGATAATGTCACGTGGTAAAGTGTAAACTAAAGCGTGTGCATCATAGTGTACATGTAGCAAGGTTCTTACTGATTGAACATTGCTATTTGCACACTGATTTTTGAGATGTTGTTTGATACTTGCATTGTTGCCAAGTGTCATTTGGATGGGAAAATTGTTTGAAATTTAAACTATCCCACAGGGCAATGTCACGTGGAAAAATATACTGTAAAGTGTACACCATAGTGTACATGTAGCAAGTTTTAATTACCGATTGAACTTTACTATTTGTACACTAATTTTTGACACGTTGTTTGACATTTGCATTGTTTTCAAGTGTCAATTGGATGGGAAAATGGTTTGAAATTTAAACTGTCTGACTGGGTATTGTCACGTGGGAAAGTGTAAACTAAAGCGTACACCATAGTGCACATGAAGTAAAGTTCTTACCGATTGAACTTTGCTATTTGTACACAGATTTTTGATACCTTGTTTGACACTTGCATTGTTGTCAAGTGTCAATCGGATGGGAAAATTGTTTGAAATTTAAACTGTCTAACGGGGTAATGTCACGTGGCAAAGTGTAAACTAAAGTGTACACCATAGTGTACATGTAGCAAGGTTCTTACCGATTGAACCTTGCTATTTTGTACACTAATATTGGACACGTTGTTTGATACTTGAATTATTGTCAAGTGTCAATTGAATGAGAAAACTATTTGAAACTTAAACTGTACAATAGGGTAATGTCACGTGGCAAAGTGTAAACTAAAGTGTACACCATAGTGTATATGTAGCAAGGTTCCTACCGATTAAACTTTGCTATTTTTACACTGATTTTTGACACGTTGTTTGACACTTGCGTTGTTCTCAAGTGTCAATTGGATTGGAAAATTGTTTGAAATTTAAATTGCCCAACAGGGTAATGTCACGTGGTAAAGTGTAAACTAAAGTGTACACCATAGTGTACATGTAACAAGGTCCTTACCGATTGAACTTTGTTATTTGTGCACTGATTTTTGACACGTTGTTTGACACTTGCACTGTTGTCAAGTATCAATTGGATGGAAAAACTGTTTGAAATTGAAACTGTCCAACGGGGTAATGTTATGTGGCAAAGTGTAAACTAAAGTGTACACAATAGTGTAAATGTAGTACAATCCTTACCAATTGAACATTGCTATTTGTACACTCATTTTTGACACGTTGTTTAATACTTGCATTGTTGTCAAGTCTCAATTGCATAGGAAATCTATTTGAAATTTAAACTGTCCAACAAGGTAATGTCATGTGGCAAAGTGTAAACTAAAGTGTGTACACCATAATGTACATGTAGCAAGGTTCTTACTGATCGAACATTACTATTTGTACACTGATTTTTGACACTTGCATTGTAGTCAAGTGTCAATTGGATAGGAAAACTATTTGAAATTTAAACTATCCAACAGGGTAATGTCATGTAGCAAAGTGTAAACTAAAGTGTGTACACCATAGTGTACATATAAAAAGGTTCTTACCGATTGAACTTTGCTATTTATACACTGATCTTTTACACTTTGTTTAAAGTGTACACAATAGTGTAAATGTAGTACAATCCTTACCGATTGAACATTGCTATTTGTACACTCATTTTTGACACGTTGTTTAATACTTGCATTGTTGTCAAGTCTCAATTGCATAGGAAATCTATTTGAAATTTAAACTGTCCAACAAGGTAATGTCATGTGGCAAAGTGTAAACTAAAGTGTGTACACCATAATGTACATGTAGCAAGATTCTTACTGATCGAACATTACTATTTGTACACTGATTTTTGACACTTGCATTGTAGTCAAGTGTCAATTGGATAGGAAAACTGTTTGAAATTTAAACTATCCAACAGGGTAATGTCATGTGGCAAAGTGTAAATTAAAGTGTGTACACCATAGTGTACATATAAAAAGGTTCTTACCGATTGAACTTTGCTATTTATACACTGATCTTTTACACTTTGTTTGATATTACGATGTTTTCAAGTGTCAATTGGGTGTGAAAACTATTTCAAGTATCAATTATGTGGGAAAACTGTTTGAAATTTAAATTGTCCAATAGGGTAATGTCAAGTGGCGAATTGTAAACTGAAGTGTGCACTGCAGTGTACATGTATCAAGGTTCTAACTGATTGAACTTTGCTATCTGTACACTGATTTTTGACACGTTGTTTGAGACTTTTTATTGTTTTCAAGTGTCAACTGGGTGGGAAAATTGTTTGAAATTTAAACTGTCTGACAGGGAAATGTCAAGTGGCAAAGTGTAGCGAGGTTCTTGCCGATCGAACTTTGTTATTTGTGCACTGATTTTTGACACGTTGTTTGACACTTGTACTGTTGTCAAGTATCAATTGGATGGAAAAACTGTTTGAAATTGAAACTGTCCAACGGGGTAATGTTATGTGGCAAAGTGTAAACTAAAGTGTACACCATAGTGTAAATGTAGTACAATCCTTACCGATTGAACTTTGCTATTTGTACACTGATTTTTGACACGTTGTTTGACACTTGCATTCTTGTCAAGTGTAAATTGGATAGGAAAATTGTTTGAAATTTAAACTATCCAATAGGGTAATATCACGTGACAAAGTGTAAACTACAGTGTGTACACCATAGTGTACATGTAGCAAGGTTCTTACCGATTGAACTTCGCTATTTGTACTCTGATTTTTGACACGTTGTTTGAAACTTGCATTGTTGTTAAGTATCAATTGGATGGGAAATCAGTTTGAAATTTAAACTGTCCAACAAGGTAATGTCATGTGGTAAAGTGTAAACCAAAGTGTATACCATAATGTACATGAAGCAAGGTTCTTACCGATTGAACTTTACTATTTGTACACTGATTTTTGAGACGTTGTTTGACACGTGCATTTTTGTTAAGTGTCAATTAGATGGGAAAACTGTTTGAAATTTGTACTGTCCAACGGGTTAATGTCACATGGCAATGTGTAAACTAAAGTGCACACCGTAGTGTATATGTAGCAAGGTTCTTATCGATTGAACTTTGCAATTTTGACACTGATCTTGGACACGTTGTTTGACAACTGAATTGTTGTCAACTGTCAATTAGATGGGAAAACTGTTTAAAATTTATACCTTCCAACTGGGCAATGTCACGTGGCAAAGTTTAAAGTAAAGTGTACATGTAGCAAGGTCCTTACTGATTGAACTTTGTTATTTGTACATAATTTTTGACACGTTGTTTGAAACTTGCATTGTTGTCCAGTGTCAATTGGATATGAAAACTATTTGAAATTTAAACAGTCCAATAGGGTAAGGTTACGTGGCGAAGTGTAAACTAAAGTGTGTGCACCACAGTGTACATGTAGCAAGGTTCTTACTGATTGAACATTGCTATTTGTACACAGATTTTTGACACGTTTTTGGCACTTGCATTGTTGTCAAGTGTCAATTGGATGAGAAAAAAATTTGAAATTTAAACTGTCCAACAGGGTAATGTCACGTGGTAAAGTGTAAACTAAAATGTATGTCATAGTGTAAATGTAGCAAGGTTCTTACCGATTGAACTTTACTATTTGTACACTGATTTTTGACAAGTTGTTTGACACTTGCATTGTTGTCAAGTGTCAATTGAATGAGAAAACTGTTTGAATTTTAAGCTGTCCAACAAGGATATGTCACGTGGCAAAGTGTAAACTAAAGTGTACACCATCATGTACATGAAGCGAGCTTTTTACCCATTGAACTTTGCAATTTGTACACTGACTTTTGACACATTGATGCGAACCCCGTAGCAATGGAAACTACGAAACCCACAACGAGATTGAAGCGGAACCCAAGAACGCCAATACTAACCCGATTACAGAATCTTGAACCCCAAGAATTGAACCAAGAAACCCTAGATTAGCGAAGAACCTAAAACCCCTTAATTACAATTGAAAGAACCCACAATCCGATTGATAGAACGCCACAAGAAGTTGAATCTTGATAAGTTCCAAAATTGTTCAAGAAGAACAATTAAATTGAAAGAAGAAATTTCTCTCTCTATAATATTAATTCAAAGTCAAAAGTTCAAAGGTTTTTACAATGAAAAGATATTCTCTTATTTATACTATTCCTCGAATAGGAGTTAAAAAGGAAATATAATTCTAATAATCTAACAAATTCCTAAAATATTCGTCCAATATGGTAGGAATTTGATTAAGAATGAAATTTTAGTAAAATAAGGAAAAATGCGGAAAAAAGGAAAATCGCGCCCAAAAATGAACCATGCGGTCGCATGGTTATAACATGTGCGGCCGCATGGTAATAAGATTTTGGCCATTTTGATTCTTGGTATCATGCTGTGCGGCCGCATGGTTGCACTGCACACTCTCGTTTTCGGCTGCTTGTAACGCATTGATCCATTTTGTTTCGGCCTTTGACCCGAACACGAAACTTGTCCCATTTTGAGTCCCGAACGTGGTTCCATCAATAGTTTCTTGAACGAGCAATCCCATCACTTGTTTCACTTGCTTTGCCCTTGATCACATCATTGGTCTGCCATCAACTATCAACGGGTCTCGTCTCGCACTTGCCTTCGTCGGGCTCGACTCCTGGATCACACGTTGTTTGACACTTACATTGTTGTCAAGTGTCAATTGGACTGGAAAACTGTTTGAAATTGAAACTGTCCAATAGAGTAATGTCACCTGGCAAAGTGTAAACTAAAGTGTACACCATAGTGTACAGGCAGCAAGGTTCTTACCAATTGAACTGTGCTATTTGTACACTAATTTGTGACACGTTGTTTGATACTTGCATTGTTGTCAAGTGTCAATTGGATCGAAAAACTGTTTAAAATTTAAACTGTCCAACAACATAAAGTCACGTTGCAAAGTGTAAACCAAAGTGTACACCATAGTGTATATGTAGCACGATTCTTACCGATTGAACTGTGCTATTTGTACACTAATTTTTGACACGCTGTTTAACACTTACACTGTTGTCAAGTGTCAATTGGATGGGAAAACAATTTGAAATTTAAATTGTCAGACGGGAAAATGTCACGTGGCAAAGTGTAAACTAAAGTGTACACCATAGTGTTCATGTAGCAAGGTTCTTACAGGTTGAACTGTGCTATTTGTACACTAATTTTTGACGCGATGTTTTACACTTGCATTGCTATCAAGTGCCAATTGAATGGGAAATCTATTTGAAATTTAAACTGTCCAACAGGTCAGTGTCACGTGATAAAGTGTAAACTAAAGTGTACACCATAGTGTACATGTAGCAAGGTTCTTACCGATCGAACCTTGCTATTTGTACTCTAATTTTTGACGCGTTGTTTGATACTTGTATTGCTGTCAAGTGCCAATTGGATGGGAAAATTATTTGAAATTTAAACTGTCCGACAGGGTAATGTAACGTAGCAAAGTGTAAATTAAAGTGTACACCGTAGTGTACATGTAGCAAGGTTCTTACCGATTGAATCTAGCTATTTGTACACTGATATTGGACACATTGTTTGACACTTGAATTATTGTCAAGTGTCAATTGGATAGGAAGATTTTTTGAAACTTAAACTGTGCAACAATGTAATGTCACGTGGCAAAGTGTAAACTAAAGTGTACACTATAGTATACATGTAGCGAGGTCCGTACCGATTGGGCTTCGCTATTTGTACATTGATTTTTGACACGCTATTTGACACTTGCATTGTTGTCAAGTGTCAATTGGATGGGAAAATAGTTTGAAATTTAAACTGTTCAATAGGGTAATGTCACGTGGTAGAGTGTAAACCAAAGTGTACACTATTGTGCACATGAAGCAAGGTTCTAACAAATTGAATTTAGCTATTTGTACACTAATTTTTGACACGTTGTTTGACACTTGCATTTCAAGCTGACAGAACTTTGCATTTTTGACACTGATCTTGGACACGTTGTTTGATAACTAAATTGTTGACAACTGTTTATTAGATGGGAAAACTGTTTGAAATTTATACTCTCCAATAGAGCAATGTCACGTGGTAAAGTGTAAATCAAAGTGTGCATGTAGCATGGTCCGTACCAATTGGACTTCGCTATTTGTATACTGATTTTTGACACGTTGTTTGACACTTGCATTGTCGTCAAGTGTCAATTGGATGGAAAAATTGTTTGAAATTTAAACTGTCCAACAGGGTTATGTCACGTGACAAAGTGTAAACTAAAGTGTGCACCATAGTGTTCATGACACAAGGTTCTTACAGATTGAACTTTGCTATTTGTACACTGATTTTTGACACGTTATTTGGCACTTGCATTGTTGTCAAGTGTTAATTGGATGGAAAAGCTATTTGAAATTTAAAATGTCCAACAGGGTAATATTACGTGGCAAAGTGTAAACTAAAGTGTACACCAAAGTGTATATGTCGTAACGTTCTTACAAATTGAACATTGCCATTCGTACACTGATTTTTGACAAGTTGTTTGACACTTGCATTGTTGTCAAGTGTCAATTGGGTGGGAAAATTGTTTGAAATTTAAACTGTCCGATAGGGTAATGTCAAGTGGCAAAGTGTATACTAAAGTGTATACCCTAGTGTACAGGGAGCAAGGTTCTTAATGATTGAAATTTGCTATTTGTACCCTAATTTTAGACACGTTGTTTGACACATGCATTGTTGTTAAGTGTAAATTTGATGGGAAAATTGGCAGAAATTTGTATTGTCCCACAGGGTAATGTCACGTGGAAAAGTTTAAACTGAAGTGTACACCATAGTGTACATGTAGCAAGTTTTTATTACTGATTGAACTTTGCTATTCGTAAACAAATTTTTAACACGTTGTTTAACATTTGCATTGTTTTCAAGTGTCAACTAGAAGGAAAAATGGTTTGAAATTTAAACTGTCCAGCAAGGTAACGTCATGTGGCAAAGTGTAAACTAAAGTGTACACCATAGTGCACATGAAGCAAGGTCCTTATCGATTGAACTTTGCTATTTGTACACTGACTTTTGACATGTTGTTTGACACTTACATTATTGTCAAGTGTCAATTGGATGGGAAAACTGTTTGAAATTTAAAATGTCCAACGGGGTAATGTCACGTGGCAAAGTATAAACTAAAGTGTACACCATAGTGTACATGTAGCAATGTTCTTATTGATTGAACCTTGTTATTTGTACACTAATATTGGACACATTGTTTAACACTTGAATTGCTGTCAAGTGTCAATTGGATGGGAAAACTGTTTAAAACTTAAACTACGCAACAGGGTAATGTTACGTGGCAAAGTTTAAACTAAAGTGTACACCATAGTGTACATGTAGCAAGGTTCTTACCGATTGAACATTGTCATTTGTATACCAATTTTGGACATGTTGTTTGATACTGGCATTGTTGTCAAGTGTCAATTAGGTGGGAAAATTGTTTGAAATTTAAACTGACCAATAGAGTAATGTCACGTGGCAAAGTGTACACCATAATATACATGAAGCAAGGTTCTTACCGATTGAACTTTGCTATTTGTACACTAATTTTTTACACGTTGTTTGACACTTGCATGGTTGTCAAGTGTTAATTGGATGCGAAAACTATTTGAAATTTATAGAGTCAAATAGGGTAAAGTCACGTGGCAAAGTGTAAACTAAAGTGTGCATCATAGTGTACGTGTAGCAAGGTTCTTACCGATTAAACTTTACTATTTGTACGCTGATTTTTGACACGTTATTTGGCATTTGCATTATTTTAAAGGTCAATTGGATGGGAAAATGTTTTGAAATTTAAACTGTCCAATAGGCTAATGTCCCGTGGCAAAGTGTAAACTAAAGTGTACACCATAGTGCACATGAAACAAGGTTCTTACCCATTGAACTTTGCTATTTGTACACTGATTTTTGAAACGTTGTTTGACACTTGCATTGTTGTCAAGTGTCAAATGGAAGGGAAAACTGTTTGAAATTTAAACTGTCCAATGAGGTAATGTCACGTGGCAAAGTGTAAACTAAAGTGTACATGTAGCAAGGTTCTCACCTATTGAACGATGCTAATTTTACACTGATATTGGACACGGTTATTGACACTTGACTTGTTGTCAAGTGTCATTTTGGATGGAAAAACTGTTTGAAACTTAAACTGTGCAACGGGGTAATGTCACGTGGCAAAGTGCAAAATAAAGTGTACACCATAGTTTACATGTAGCAAGGTTCTTACCAATTGAACTTTGCTATTCGTACATTGATTTTTGACACGATGTTTGACACTTGCATTGTTGTCAAGTGTCAATTGGATGGGAAAACAGTTTGAAATTTAAACTGTCCAATAGGGTAATGTCGCTTGGTAAAGTATAAACGAACGTGTACACCATTGTGTACATGAAGCAAGGTTCTAACCAATTGAATTTTGGTATTTGTACACTAATTTTTGACATCTTGTTTGACACTTGCATTTCTAGTCGATTGAACTTGACAATTTTGACATTGATCTTGGACACGTTGTTTGACAACTGAATTGTTGTCAACTATTAATTAGATGGGAAAACTGTTTGAAATTTATATTGCCCAACAGGGTAATGTCACATGGCAAAGTGTAAAGGAAAGTGCACACCATTGTGTACATGTAGCATGGTCCGTGCCGATTGGACTTAGCTATTTGTACACTGATTTTTGAAACGTTATTTAACACTTACATTATTGCCAAGTGTCAATTGAATGGGAAAATAGTTTGAAATTTAAACTGTCCAACAGGGTAATGTCATGTGGTAGAGTGTAAATCAAAGTGTACATTATTGTGTACATGAAGCAAGGTCCTAACCAATTGAATTTTGCTATTTGTACACTGATTTTTGACACGTTGTTTGACACTTGCACTTCAAGCCGATAGAATTTTGCACTTTTGACACTGATCTTGGACATGTTGTTTGACAACTGAATTGTTAACAACTGTCAATTAGATGGGAAAATTGTTTGAAATTTATATTGTCTAGCAGGGCAATGTCACGTGGCAAAGTGTACACCATAGTGTACATGTAGCACGGTCCGTACCGATTGGACTTCGCTATTTGTACACTAATTTTTGACACATTGTTTGACACTTGCATTGTTGTCAAGTGTCAATTGGATGGGAAAACTATTTGAAATTTAAACTGTCTAATAGGGTAATGTCACATGTTAAAGTGTACACCATAGCGTACATGAAGCAAGGTTCTTACCGATTGAACTTTGCTATTTGTACACTGATTTTTTACATGTTGTTTGACACTTGTGTTCTTATTAAGTGTCAATTGGATGCGAAAACTATTTGAAATTTATACAGTCAAATAGGGTAAAGTCACTTGGCAAAGTGTAAACTAAAGTGTGCATCATCGTGCACGTGTAGCAAGGTTCTTGCCAATTGAACTTTACTATTTGTTCAGTGATTTTTGATACATTGTTTGGCACTTGCATTATTGTCAAGTGTCAATTAGATGGGAAAATAGGGTTGAAATTTAAACTGTCCCATAGGGTAATGTCACGTGACAAAGTGTAAAACAAAGTGTACACCATAGTGTACATGTAGCAAATTTTTATTACCGATTGAACTTTGCTGTTTGTACACTGATTTTTGACATGATGTTTGACACTTGCATTGTTGTCAAGTGTCAATTGGATGGGAAAATAGTTTGAAATTTAAACTGTCCAACAAGGTAATATCCTGTGGCAAAGTGTAAACTAAAGTGTACACCATAGTGCACATGAAACAAAGTTCTTACCGATTGAACTTTGCTATTTGTACACTGATTTTTGACACGTTGTTTGACACTTGCATTATTGTCAAGTGTCAATTGGATGGGAAAATAGTTTGAAATTTAAACTGTCCAATAGGGTAATGTCACGTGATAGAGTGTAAATCAAAGTGTACACCATTGTGTACATGAAGCAAGGTTCTAACCAATTGAATTTTGCTATTTGTACACTGATTTTTGACACGTTGTTTGACACTTGCATTTCTAGCCGATTGAACTTTGTATTTTTGACACTAATCTTGGACACGTTGTTTAACAACTAAATTGTTGTCAACGCTCAATTAGATGGGAAAACTGTTTGAAATTTATACTGTCCAACAGGGCAATGTCACATAGCAAAGTGTAAACCAAAGTGTACACCATAGTGTGCATGTAGCATGGTCCGTACCGATTGGACTTCGCTGTTTGTACACTGATTTTTGACACGTTGTTTGACACTTGAAAACTGCTATTTATACACTGATTTTTGACATGTTGTTTGAAACTTGTAGCGTTGTTAAGTGTCAATTGAATGAAAAAACTAATTGAAATATAAACTGTCCAATAGGGTAGTATCACGTGGCAAAGTGTAAACTAAAGTGTACCCCATAGTTTACTTGTAGCAAGG
>NW_019263768.1:332228-343172 GCF_002742605.1 Olea europaea var. sylvestris | reverse complement strand
TAATTGGATAGGAAAACTGTTTGAAATTTCAACTTTCCAACAGGGTATTGTCACGTTCCAAAGTCTAAACTAAAGTGTTACACCATAGTGTACATGTAGCATGGTCCTCACCGTTTGAACTTTGCTATTTATACCCTAATTTTTGACACATTGTTTGACACTGCATTGTTGTCAAGTGTCAATTGAATGGGAAAATTGTTTGAAATTTAAACTGTCCAACGGGGATATGTCACGTGACAAAGTGTATACTAAAGTGTACACCTTAGTGTACATGAAGTAAGGTTCTTACCGATTGAACTTTGCTATTTGTACACTAATTTTTGAAATGTTGTTTAACACTTGTACTGTTGTCAAGTGTCAATTGGATTGAAAAACTGTTTAAAATTTAAACTATCCAACATGGTAGTGTCACATGGCAAAGTGTAAACTAAAGTGTACTCCATAGTGTACATGTCGCAAAGTTCTTACCGATTAAACTTTGCTAATTTTTACGTTGATTTTTGACGCGTTGTTTGACACTTGAATTGTTTTCAACTGTTAATTGGATGGAAAAACTATTTGAAATTTAAACTATCCAGTGGGGATATGTCTCATGGTAAAGTGTAAACTAAAGTGTACACCTTAGTGTACATGAAACAAGGTTCTTACCGATTGAACTTTGCTATTTGTACACTGATTTTTGAAATGTTGTTTAACACTTGTTTTGTTGTCAAGTTCCAATTGGATTGGATAACTGTTTAAAATTTAAACCGTCCAACATGGTAGTATCACGTGGCAAAGTGTAAACTAAAGTGTACTCCATAGTGTACATGTCGCAAAGTTCTTACCGATTGAACTTTGCTATTTCTATACTGATTTTGAACGCGTTGTTTGACACTTGAATTGTTGTCAACTATCAATTGGATGGCAAAATTGTTTGAAATTTAAATTGTCCGATAGGGTAATGATCCGTGGCAAAGTCTAAACTAAAGTGTACTCGATTGTGTACATGTAGCGTGGTCTTTACCGATTAAACTTTGTTATTTGTACACTGATTTTTGACATGTTGTTTAACACTTGCATTGCTGTCCAGTGTCAATTGAATATGAATACTTTTTGAAATTTAAACTGTCTTACAGGATAATGTCACGTGGTAAAGTGTAAACTAAAGTGTGTACACCATAGTGTACATGTAGCAAGGTTCTTACCGATTGAACTTTGCTATTTGTACACTAATTTTTGACACGTTGTTTGACACTTGCATTGTCATCAAGTGTCAATTGGATGAGAAAACTGTTTGAAATTTAAACTATCCATCAAGGATACGTCACGTGGCAAAGTGTAAACAAAAGTGTACACCATAGTGTACATGAAGCAAGCTTCTTACCGATTGAACTTTGCTATTTGTACACTGATTTTTGACACGTTGTTTGACATTTGTATCATTGCCATGTGTGAATTGGATTGGAGAAATGTTTAAAATTTAAACTATTCGATAGGGTAGTGTCACGTGGCAATGTGTAAACTAAAGTGTACTCCATAGTGTACATCTCGCAAGGTTCTTATCAATTGAGCTTTGCTATTTGTGGACTTATTTTTGACACATTGTTTGACTTTTGTATTGTTGTCAAGTGTCTATTGGATGGGAAAACTGTTTGAAATTTAAATTGTCCAACAGGGTAATGTCACGTGGCAAAGTGTAAAATAAAGTGTACACCATCGTGTACATGTAGCATGGCCCATACTAGTTGAACTTTACCATTTGTACACTAAATTTTGACATGTTGTTCGACACTTGCATTGTTGTTAAGTGTCAATTGGATGGAAAAACTGTTTGAAATTTAAACTGTCCAACAGGGTAATATCATGTCACAAAGTGTAAATTAAAGTATACACCAGAGTGTACATGTCTCAATGTTCTTACCGATTGAACTTTACTATTTTTACACTGATTTTTGACACGTTATTTGATCCTTACACTGATGTCAAGTGTCAATTAGGTGGGAAAACTATTTCAAATTTAAAATGTCCAAAAGGAATATGTCACGTGGCTAAGTGTAAACTAAAGTATACACCATAGTGTGCATGAGGTAAGGTTCTTATAGATTAAACTTTGTTATTTGTACACTAATTTTTAACACGTTGTTTGACACTTGCGTTGCTATCAAGTGTCAATTAGATGGGAAAAATGTTTGAAATTTAAACTGTCCAACAGGGTAATGTCAAGTGGCAAAGTGTAAATTAAAGTGTACACCATAGCGTACATGTAGCAAGGTTCTTTTTGCTTGAACTTTGCTATTTGTACAGTGATTTTTGATACGTTGTTTGGCACTTGCATTGTTGTCAAGTGTTAGTTGGATGGAAAAACTGTTTAAAATTTAATCTGTCCAACAGGGAACTGTCACGTGGCAAAGAGTAAACTAAAGAGTACACCATAGTGTACACGTAGCAAGGATCTTACAGATTGAACTTTACTATTTGTACACTGATTTTTAACACGTTGTTTGACACTTGCATTGTTGTCAAGTGTCAATTGGATGGGAAAACTATTTGAAATTAAAATTGTCCAATGGCGTAATGTCACGTGGCAAAGTTTAAACTAAAGTGTACACCATAGTGTACATGTAGCAAGGTTCTTTCCAATTGAACTTTGCTAACACGTTGCTTAACACTTGCATTGTTGTCAAGTATCAATTGGATGGGAAAACTGTTTGAAAATAAAATTGTCCAGCGGGATAATGTCACGTGACAAAGTTTAAACTAAAGTGTACAGCATAGCGTACATGTAGCAAGGTTCTTTCTGATTGAACTTCACTATTTGTACAGTAATTTTTGACTAGTTGTTTGACACTTGCATTGTTGTTAAGTGTCAATTGGATGGGAAAAATGTCTGAAATTTAAACTATCCAATGGGAAAATGTCAAGTGGCAAAGTGTAAACTAAAGTGTACACCTTAGCGTACATGTAGCAAGGTTCTTTCCGATTGAACTTTACTATTTGTACAATGATTTTTGATACGTTGTTTGACACTTACATTGTTTTTAAGTGTCAATTGGATGGAAAAAGAGATTGAAATTTAATTTGTCCAACAGGGTAATGTCACGTGGTAAAGAGTACACCATAGTGTACAAGTAGCAAGGATCTTACCGATTTAACTTTGCTATTTGTACACTGATTTTTGACACGTTGTTTGACATTTGTATTATTGTCAAGTGTCAATTGGTTTGGAAAAATGATTAAATTTAAACTGTCTAACAGGGTAGTGTCACGTGGCAATGTGCAAACTAAAGTGTACTCCATAGTGTACATGTCGCAAGGGTCTTACCGATTGAACTTTGCTATTTCTACACTGATTTTAGACACTCTGTTTGACACTAGAATTGTTGTCAACTGTCAATTGTATGGGAAAATATTTTGAAATTCAAACTATCCAACAGGGTAATGGTACATGGTAAAGTGTAAACTAAAGTGTACACCATAGTGTACATGTAGCATGGTCCTCACCGATTGAACTTTGCTATTTGTACACTGATTTTTGACACGTTGCTTGATACTTGTATTGTTGTGAAGTGTTAATTGGATTGGAAAACTGTTTGAAATTTAAACAATCCAACAGGGATATGTCACATGGCAAAGTGTAAACTAATGTGTACACCATAGTGTGCATGTGGCAAGGTTCTTACTGATAGAACTTTGCTATTTCTACACTGAATTTTGACACGTTGTTTGACACGTGCATTGTTGCCAAGTGTCAATTGGATGAAAAAATTGTTTGAAATTTAAACTGTCTAACAGGGTAATGTCACCTGACAAAGGTAAAATAAAGTGTACACCAGACTGTGCATGTCTCAATGCTCTTGCCGATTGACTTTTACTATTTGTACACTGATTTTTGACACGTTGTTTAACACATACGTTGTTATCAAGTGCCATTTGGATTGGAAAACTGTTTGAAATTTAAACTATCCAACGGGATAGTGCCACGTAGCAAAGTGTAAATGAAAGTGTACACCATAGTATACATGCAGCAAGGTTCTTACCGATTGAACTTTGCCATTCGCACCCTATTTTTTAACACAGTGTTGGACACTTGCATTCTTGTCAAGTGTTAATTAGGTGGGAAAACTATTTGAAATTTAAACTGTCCACCAGGGTAATGTCAAGGGGAAAAGTGTAAAATAAAGTGTACACCATAGTGTACATGTAGCAAGGTTTTTACCGATTGAACTTTACTCTTTGTACACTGATTTTTGACATGTTGTTTGACACTTGCATTGTTGTCAAGTGTCAATTGGATGGGAAAACTATTTGAAATTTTAACTATCCAACAAGGTAATGTCACGTGGCAAAGTGTAGACTAAAGTGTGTACAGCGTAGTATACATGTAGCAAGGTTCTTACCGATTGAACTTTGCTATTTGTACACTGATTTTTGACATGCTGTTTGACACTTGCATTGTTGTCAAATGTCAATTGGATGGATAAACTGTTTGGAATTTAAACTGGCCAACAGGGATATGTCACGTGGCAAAGTGTAAACTAAAGTGTATACCATAGTGTACATGAAGTAAGGTTCTTAACGATTGAACTTTGCTATTTGTACACTAATTTTTGACACGTTGTTTGACATTTGTATTGTTGTCAAGTGTCAATTGGATTGGAAAAATGATTAAATTTAAACTGTCTAATAGGGTAGTGTCACGTGGCAATGTGCAAACTAAAGTGTACTTCATAGTGTACATGTCGCAAGGTTCTTACCGATTGAACTTTGCTATTTCTACACTGATTTTAGACACTCTGTTTGACACTAGAATTGTTGTCAACTATCAATTGTATGGGAAAATAGTTTGAAATTCAAACTATCCAACAGGGTAATGGTACATGGTAAAGTGTAAACTAAAGTGTACACCATAGTGTACATGTAGCATGGTCCTCACCGATTGAACTTTGCTATTTGTACACTGATTTTTGACACGTTGCTTGATACTTGTATTGTTGTGAAGTGTTAATTGGATTGGAAAACTGTTTGAAATTTAAACAATCCAATAGGGATATATCACGTGGTAAAGTGTAGACTAATGTGTACACCATAGCGTGCATCAGGCAAGGTTCTTACTGATAGAACTTTGCTATTTCTACACTAAATTTTGACACGTTGTTTGACACGTGCATTGTTGCCAAGTGTCAATTGGATGAAAAAATTGTTTGACATTTAAACTGTCTAACAGGGTAATGTCACGTGACAAAGGTAAAATAAAGTGTACACCAGACTGTACATGTCTCAATGCTCTTACCGATTGACTTTTATTATTTGTACACTGATTTTTGACACGTTGTTTAACACATACGTTGTTATCAAGTGCCATTTGGATTGGAAAACTGTTTGAAATTTAAACTATCCAACGAGATAGTGCCACGTAGCAAAGTGTAAATGAAAGTGTACACCATAGTGTACATGTAGCAAGGTTCTTACCGATTGAACTTTGCCATTCGCACCCTATTTTTTAACACGGTGTTGGACACTTGCATTCTTGTCAAGTGTTAATTGGGTGGGAAAACTATTTGAAATTTAAACTGTCCACCAGGGTAATGTCAAGGGGAAAAGTGTAAAATAAAGTGTACACCATAGTGTACATGTAGCAAGGTTTTTACCGATTGAACTTTGCTCTTTGTACACTATTTTTTTACATGCTGTTTGACACTTGCATTGTTGTCAAGTGTCAATTGGATGGGAAAACTGTTTGAAATTTTAACTATCCAACAAGGTAATGTCACGTGGCAAAGTGTAAACTAAAGTGTGTACAGCATAGTGTACATGTAGCAAGGTTCTTATCGATTGAACTTTGCTATTTGTACACTGATTTTTGACACGTTATTTGACACTTGCATTGTTGTCAAGTTTCAATTGGATGGATAAACTGTTTGGAATTTAAACTGGCCAACAGGGATATGTCACGTGACAAAGTGTAAACTAAAGTGTATACCATAGTGTACATGAAGTAAGGTTCTTAATGATTG
The DNA here is from genome assembly GCF_002742605.1 of Olea europaea var. sylvestris. NCBI lineage: Eukaryota > Viridiplantae > Streptophyta > Magnoliopsida > Lamiales > Oleaceae > Olea > Olea europaea. The sequence continues at coordinate 337,176 of NW_019263768.1, read as the reverse complement.
AACTTTTCTATTTGTACACTAATTTTTGACACGTTGTTTGACATTTGTATTATTGTCAAGTGTCAATTGGATTGGAAAAATGATTCAAATTTAAACTGTCTAACAGGATAGTGTCACGTGGCAATGTGTAAACTAAAGTATTCTCCATAATGTACATGTCGCAAGGTTCTTACCGATTGAACTATACTGTTTCTGCACTGGTTTTGGACACATTGTTTGACACTTGAATTGTTGTCAATTGTCAATTGGATGGAAAAACTATTTGAAATTCAAGCTGTCCAACAAGGTAATGGTGCGTGGCAAAATGTAAACTAAAATGTACACCATATTGTACATGTAGCGTGGTCCTCACCAATTGAACTTTGCTATTTGTACACTAATTTTTGACACGTTGTTTGACACTTGCGTTGTTGTCAAGTGTCAATTGGATCGAAAAACTGTTTGAAATTTAAACTGTCCAACGAGGATATGTCACGTGGCAAAGTGTAAACTAAACTGTACACCTTAGTGTACATGAAGCAAGGTTCTTACCGATTGTACTTTGCTATTTGTACACTGATTTTTGAAATGTTGTTTGACACTTGTATTGTTGTCAAGTGTTAGTTAGATTGTAAAACTGTTTAAAATTTTAACTGTCCAACATGGCAGTGTTACATGGCAAAGTGTAAACTAAAGTGTACTTCATAGTGTACATGTCGCAAGGTTCTTACCGATTGAACTTTGCTATCTCTTCACGGATTTTGGACGCGTTGTTTAACACTTGAATTGCAGTCAACTGTCAATTGGATGGAAAAACTGTTTGAAATTTAAACTGTCCAACGGGGATATGTCTCGTGGCAAAGTGTAAACTAAAGTGTACACCTTAGTGTACATGAAAGAAGGTTCTTACCGATTGAACTTTGCTATTTGTACACTGGTTTTTGAAATATTGTTTGACACTTGTATTGTTGTCAAGTGTCAATTGGATTGGAAAACTATTTAAAATTTAAACTGTCCAACATGGTAGTGTCACGTGGTGAAGTGTAAACTAAAGTGTACTCCATAGTGTACAAGTGGCAAGGTTCTTACCGATTGAACTTTGCTATTTCTGCACTGATTTTGGACGCGTTGTGACACTTGAATTGTTGTCAACTGTCAATTGGATGGCAAAAATGTTTGAAATTTAAATTTTCCAACAGGGTAATGATCAGTGACAAAGTGTAGACTAAAGTGTACTCCGTTGTGTACATGTAACATGGTTTTTACCGATTGAACTTTGTTATTTTTACACTGATTTTTGACATGTTGTTTAACACTTGCATTCTTGTCAGTGTCAATTTGATAGGAATACTTTTTGAAATTTAAACTGTCTTACAGGGTAATGTCATGTGGTAAAGTGTTAACTAAAGTGTGTACACCATAGTGTACATGTAGCAAGGTTCTTAAAGATTCAACTTTGCTATTTGTACACTGATTTTTGACACGTTTGACACTTGCGTTGTCTCAAGTGTCAATTGGATGGAAAAACTGTTTGAAATTTAAATTATCCAACAAGGATATGTCACGTGGCAAAGTGTAAACTAAAGTGTATACCATAGTGTACATGAAGCAAGGTTCTTACCGATTGTTAACTGTGATCTTGTCTTTCTGCTTAGGGCATCTGCAACTACGTTACCCTTACCCGGATGGTAATGAATCGTGCAATCGTAATCTTTTACTAGTTCCAACCATCTCCTCTGTCTCATATTCAGTTCCATCTGTGTGAAGAAGTATTTAAGACTCTTGTGGTCTGTATAAATTTCACACTTCCCACCATAGAGATAATGACGCCATATATTTAAGGTGTGAACTACTGCTACAAGCTCCAAGTCGTGTGTTGGATAGTTTTGTTCATACTGCTTCAACTGTCTCGAGGCATAAGCAACCACTTTTCCATGCTGCATAAGTACACAACCCAAATCATGCTTTGAGGCATCGCTATAGATTACAAATCCCTCTAAACCTTCAGATATCGTCAATACAATAGCTGAGACTAGCCTCTGTTTGAGTTCTTGAAAACATTTTCACATTTTTCCGTCCACTGAAACTTCACGCCTTTTATTGTTAACTGAGTCATTGGTCCTGCTATTTTTTAGAAGCCTTCAATGAATCTTCTGTAATAGCTAGCCAATCTGGACTTCACCAACACTGGTCGGACTCGGCCAATTTGTTACTGCTTCCACTTTAGCAGGATCTAGTTCGATTCCTTGGGCGGTAACCACATGACCAAGGAAACCTACACGATCAAGCTAAAATTCACAATTCTTGAATTTAGCATATAATTTCTCCTTCCTCAAAGTCTCAAGTACTATTCGGAGTTGTTCCTCATGCTGCTTCTTATCTTTGGAGTACACGAGTATGTCGTCAATAAATACTAGGACAAACTGATCTAAATACTGATGGAACACTCTGTTCATGAGATCGATAAATACAGCTGGAGCATTGGTCAAATCAAAAGGTATGACAGTGAATTCATAATGCCCATACCGAGTCCTAAAAGCAGTTTTCGGTATATCGCTTGCCCTGATTTTCAGTTGATGATACCCTAACCTCAAGTCGATCTTTGAAAACACCAAAGCATCCCTTAACTGGTCAAACAAATCTTCTATTCTTGGCAACGGATACTTATTTTTGATGGTCAGATGGTTCAATTCTTGATGGTCAATGAACATCCTCATTCTCCCATCCTTCTTCTTGACAAAAAGTACAGGAGCTCCCCAAGGAGATACACTCGGTCGAATGAAACCTTTCTCCAGTAATTCCTCCAATTGCAACTTCAATTCTTGAAGTTCTTTTGATGCCATTTTGTACGGGGCCTTAGATACTGGCGCCGCTCCAGGGATTAAATCAATTATAAATTCCACTTGCCTACCTCGTGGAATGCCTGGCAAATCTTCTGGGAACACATCTGCAAAGTCTCGCACGATATTAATATCGTTAATAGTCATTTCTGTATGTTGAGAATCGATAATGTTAACCAAGAATCCCTGGCATGACTCTTTTCTTAACATCTTCTCCGATTGTATAGCTGATATAAGATGAGGTAGGGACTTGAACTTTGCTCCAAAGTAACGGAATTCTTTCTCTCCTGGTCTATGAAATAGCACTTCTTTTTTGTGACATCGAATTGTTGCATGATTAAGTCCTAACCAATCCATGCCTAAGATAACATCGAAATCTTTCATTTCCAAGAGGTATAAGTCTATCTCCACTATTTTCCCATCAATCTCTAACTTCATAGACTTAGTCATCTGGTTTGTGCAAAGAGTTTTTCCTAACGGAATGCTGACCTCTAATTCATTATTTGTTCTCACAGATGCAAAGTTGGACCTAGCGATGAAGGATGCAGATATAAAAGAATTGGTTGCCCCTGAATCAAAAAGTACGTAAGCAGGCACATTGGATAATAACAGAATACCTGTTTTTGTAATTATAGCATTAGACTAGCAACCAAAGGACAGAAATGAAACGATGTTTAGTCCTAGGTAAAAAGAACATAGGCAGGTATGTTAAAAAAATTAATAAATACCTGCTATCAAATTCAGATCCTGCTCCGCCTCATGCTGATTTAGTGCGAAAACTCGGGCCTTTCCTTTCTTGTTTTGGTCTTGATCATCATCCTTCTTCTTTGGAGGTTCTGGACAGTTGAGAATGATGTGTCCGGGCTTACCACACTTGCTACAACTTTAAGGTTGTAAACCCAAGTGCAGGTTGTCGCAAGTAGTAAATCTCGGAAGTCCGAGGTCGAACCACAGGGAATTGGAAGGAAATAAAATATTCTATGTGTAATGAACGGTTGGTAGAAATACGATTGAGACGAACACTAGAGCGTTGGGGATTCACTTCGGATAAATGAGTAGAAATTGCCCTTGATCTTTAATTCAACTCATATGAACATCAACTAAGGAGTGATCTCATATGGATTATAAAACATTGATCACAAATATATTGAAAGATAGATCTTGATAATTGTTTGAGAGAATATGTCAAAATAAGTTGTTGGAATAAAGATATTAACTAAGCATTTATTGTGCCAAAAATGTCAACAATAAATCAAAGTCTTTAACAAACCAAAACCATTTGTAGAACATATACTTCAACCAAGTAAGAAGATGAACATTGAAGGACAAAATGAAAGATCAAAGACAATACTAAACATTCATCAAAGTTTCACCCCTAACTCTAGCTAAATGTTTAGAAATACATAGTGAAATGTTACAAAGAAAATGAAGAAAACTAGAATATGGTGGAGAGAATTGATTCTTCAAAATCGTGGCCAAGGTCCCCTTTTATAGGCAAAGGAACATCCATAATTCAAGTAGGCAATGCAACTTGTTTCTGTCCAGCTTCAAGACAGCTGGAACATGCAACTTGATGCCAATTTTCAGATATATTGTGAAGCGAATTCGGACTTATAATCAACAGATATATTATTACCACTTGAGTTATCTTTCCATTGGTTCAAATATCAGGTTAATTGGATCTATATAACTCCAGATATGACAAAAACAATAAGTGCTGCTTCACAGGTAAAGCTGTATCCGGCAGGTAACAAGCTGGACTTTGTACGGTAATTTTGGCTACCTTGTGATACGAATTTGACTTCTTCCAAAACATAAAAGTTGTAGAAACATGCCTTTTCTTTCCAAATCAACTTGAATCACCTCGATCCAATGTCTGAATCTCAAGTTATGATAATTTTACCAACAGCTACTTCTTGCTTGAGGCAGTCACTATTTTTGACTTTTCGACATTATTTTCCTCCACTTGCTCCACTTGTTCTAATTTGGAAATACAAGTGAAATACATCAAATAGATACTCTTTCAAATGTATAATACTCATGCCACCATGTATGTAAATACGTATTTCAATTAATTGTATTTTTAACCATGTATTTATGGAAATTGAATTTACGGCAAGAGAATTGAA
>NW_019263768.1:310408-330384 GCF_002742605.1 Olea europaea var. sylvestris | reverse complement strand
AAATATCAGGTTCATTGGATCTATATAACTCCAGATATGACAAAAACAATAAGTGCTGCTTCACAGGTAAAGCTGTATCCGGCAGGTAACAAGCTGGACTTTGCACGGTAATTTTGGCTGCTTTTTTATACGAATTTGACTTCTTCCAAAACATGAAAGTTGTAGAAACGTGCCCTTATCTTTCCAACTCAACTTGAATCACCTCGATCCAATGTCTGAATCTCAAGTTATGATTATTTTACCAACAGCTGCTTCTTGCTTGAGGCAGTCACTATTTTTGACTTTTCAACATTATTTTCCTCCACTTGCTCCACTTGTTCTAATTTGGAAATACAAGTGAAATACATCAAATAGATACTCTTTCAAATGTATAATACTCATGCCACCATGTATGTAAATACGTATTTCAATTAATTGCATTTTTAACCATGTATTTATGGAAATTGAATTTACGGCAAGAGAATTGAAATTAGAGACTAACATTAGTGTTTTTAAACAAAGTGAATGTAAAATGCCTTGTAAATGATATATCTTTGAAGAACTTTTAGACACTAATCAACACCTAAAGCACACGTTCTTCCCGAACCAGCATTCACCCATGTGGAGTTTATTACACTTAGGACAGGGGGTAATACTTCCACTCGTCCCCCCAATGTGAATTCCTATACTTGGCCTTTTATTCTGCCAGTTGCGTCTGTTCTTCCTTTGATCATTCCACTTCCTTTTCCCCAATGACTCCTTGCTCTGCTGGGCATACTGTTCAAATGAGGTCCTCTAATATGAAATAGCATGAGCCCTCTCCAACATTTCACGATATGAGCTGAAATGATGGGACATAATGATCATGCCGATCTCAGGGCGCAGTCCTTTCTCGAACCTCCTAATCTTCTTAACTTCTGTATCCACCAAGTGTGGGGCATACCTAGAGAGCTACTCAAACTGTCTTTCATAATCAGTAAGTGACATGTTCCTCTGTCTGAGCTATAGAAATTCTGATTTCTTGAAGTCCCTCAAAGCCTGTGGAAAATATTTTGCCATCACTTCATCTTTAAACTGCTCCCAAGTCAGATTACGTTGCTGGTCTTCCGTCCTTGTATGTGAAACAGATTCCCACCAGTGACCAGCTACTCCAATCAACATAAATTCTGCGCATAATACTTTCTGTGCATCCGTACAAGCAATGTGTCGAAATATATGCTCCAGGCCTCTTATCCACTCTTTGACAACCAGTGGTTCAGAATTATCGTTGAAAGTGGAAGGCTTGTACCTACGAAACTGCTCAATCACTGAGACAGCTCCAGGGCAAAATACGGTCCATTCTGCTGTGGCGGTGCATTTTGTGGTGGAGGTACTTGATTTTGCCTGCTCAACTCTTGTACCGCTCATAGTAAATCGCGCATCATATTCGTATGAGTAGGTGGTGTCATTTCCTAAAATTTAATATGAAGTTACGATCACATTCTAGCACTAAGTCTATCACGTTATGCTTATTTTTATCGTAATACATATCATCAATTTAGTGGGGAAATAAAGTGCATGTCTTAAAGATTTAGAAGTAGGCAATCTAAAATATTGAAATTATTGAAAACATCTAAGTGCATTCATTTTCTTACCCTTTTACACACCTTAGAGTCGTCAGAGGGTGGTCGATTGGTGGTCGTTGAGTGCAAAAAATCGCTAGCATGATTATTAACTTTAATTTGACATTATCATTAAATTCTTAGATTTTTCAGAAAATATAATTTTTTTTATTAGGGCATTCATTTACATTAATTGAATAACTGTACGTAGAAAATTACGTTTGGTTAAATTACTAGTTTAATGTTTAATAGGTTGACTAGTATCAAAACGAAACCAACTATACAGGTCAATGATACAAAATGGGACCATTTAAACCATAACATTAAATCATAATTAGCTCTAAACTGTCCTCAATTCAACATCCATCCGAAAATATTATTACATAAAATCATTTTTTAAAGTATTAATTAAAACACACGGACGTTAGCATCTGGACAGATATAAAAATGGATTTCATTTGAAAAGTAAAAGGTATATTTTATGGCTAAAATTTAGGACCAACTTATTATCTATTAAAGTCAATATAGTAATGGAATTGGTACTCCCAATGCCATCACTAGTACAAAAAAAAAGCTATATTTTTAAGTGTGTCAGGCATTACTATTCATTTATATTTATAAACAATAAACAGGTATTGTACATGTAAAATCTCCATTTTGTTGTCACTGTTCACATGAATAGTAAGTTAATGTTGACAAATTATTTTTTTAATCACATAAAATCAAAAATGAGTTTACAAGAAAATAAACCTAGGCTCTGATACCAAACTGTAACGACCCAATTTTTAATGGGTTGAATCGCTATCGAAATTTTCATCTGAATTTGGACAACTTGGAATGCCATGATACATATATAATTATGAAGATGTAATTTACTCAATTTTGAAAAAAAGAAATAAATATTAATTTTTACTTTTCTGCATTATATCTTTAACGTGTACATTACATAAAATTAATCTGCACTTTAAGAATTCGAGACAAAACTCCTCTTACACAAGTGAAATAATTTTTCATTTGACTTCACACATTTTCATATACATAGTGATGGATCCCATATATACATGCATGCACATGCAATCATGACCACCATATATGTACATATATAATATAGTACCAAATGGGACAAAACTTTCTTTTTCTCTTATGTGTGGAAATTAGAACACGTCCCCAAAAGGAGACAAGAAAAAGTACCAAAATCTCTTTTTTTTATTGAGGACAACAAACATTTATTACCTTGGTAGGAATTTGACAATAAACAATATTTTAATTATCTTTGAATAGTGAGATTGGTGGAAAAAGCAATATTTAATTCAAAAGGAAACTGCACCTTAGTAATTCAACTATTGAAAAGCAGATTCGATTTCAGAAAATTTTGATAAAATAATTAAATAAATGGATTCGATCACATGACTAATTTTCACTACACTCTGCAGTAAGTTCATACGTGCACAAGTTTCATTCTATCCTATGCAATTAATCCTAAATAAAATTTTGCTCCCATTAACATAAAATAACACTAAAGAAAATTCAGATAATTTAATATGAACTTTTAACCAAAAACTCAATTTTAAAACATCCATGTCAAATAAACATAAACGATAAATCATTTTTAAAATAAATGTCTATGACAAAGAAATAAAATTACTTGCTGAAATCTAGATTTTCGTCAGCAAAAGCAGGCACAACCACACCATCGAACCATCACGCTCCGACAAGACATGATCTAACCTATAAGGTGTAGGAAAAGGGTGAGTATATGGGAATACTCAGTAGGATATCAGATTTTAAAGGTGCAATCCCGAATAATAATTTTAAAACATTTGTCAGAATATCATACTGTCGCATAACTTTAAAATCCGGTAAGAGCTCACATCATAACATTTCATTTCATTTCATTGTATCGGAATGGCCATATCATTCATATCATAGCATTGATATCATAACTTTACTTTCATGAGTATAAAATTCGTCAACATGTAAAAATAATAATTAAACGGGACATAAAAAAATACTGCACCTCATATCCTACCTTATTAAACTGCGTTAATTTTGGAAGTCAAAACAAAATCACGTTCCCGTCTTTTCTTTTCCTTTTCTGCCTCTTCTATCACTGTAAGCAATGCATGTATATTTTCGTGTCTCTATTTTCGTGTATAATGTGTCTATATGCATAAACTATGGACAGTTATACCCTAGTTTCCAAAGAGTTTGTGTATTGTGGGGGAAACGTGTAGAAGTAGAATGTGATTATGGATAAAAATAGGGAAACAGAATTTTGATACAAAAGATATCTGACTAAGTCCTATCACTCAAAATCCGTGCATTGCCGTACACGTGGTGACATTCCTTTGGTTCAAAATGATAATTAAATAATGTAAATAATCACTTCCTAACCACTACTCACGTCTTCCCATTTCTTCTCTTTTCTCGTTGATATATATATGTTTTTTATTATATTATATCTAACAACCAAATCAATCACTCACCTACCCCTACCAAAAATCTTGCACGTGAATCCTCCAAATACAATACACACTTAAATTTAAAAAAATGATAATAATAATAGTAATTTAAAGCTAAATCTTTCGACCTCATTAACTTAGGCTCCGTTAGTCCAAATTAACTTTTTCTCAAGCCTAATATAATTTAGTCTTTAAACTTTTAAAATATCAAAACTTAACATACATAAATCAAATTTTATTCTTTGAAATTTTGGGTTACTACACCAACAGGGTAATGACATGTGGCAAAGTGTAAACTAAAGTGTACACCATAGTGTACATGTGGCAAAATTCTTACCTATTGAACTTTATTATTTGTACACAGATTTTTGACACATTGTTCGACATTTGCATTGTTGCCAAGTGTCAATTGGATGGAAAAAATGTTTGAAATTTAAACTGTCCAACAGGGGTAATGTCACATGCTAAGGAGAAAATTAAAGTATACACCCTAGTATATATGTAGTAAGGTTCTTACCGATTGAACTCTGCTATTTTTACATTGATTTTTGACACGTTGTTCGACACTTGTATTGTTGTCAAGTGTCAATTGGATGGGAAAATTGTTTGAAATTAAAACTGTCCAACAGGGTATTGTCACGTGGTAAGGTGTAAATTAAAGTGTACACCATACTGTACACGTTGTGAGGTGCTTACCGATTGAACTTTGCAATTTGTACACTGATTTTTGACACGATGTTTGACACTTCCATGGTTGTCAGGTGTCAATTAGATGGGAAAACTATTTGAAATTTAAACTGTCCAACAGGGTAATGTCACGTGGCAAAATGTAAACTAAAGTGTACACCACAGTGTACATGTAGAAAGGTTCTTACTGATTGAACTTTGTTATTTGTACACTAATTTTTTATACGTTGTTTGACACTTGCATTGTTGTCAAGTGTCAATTAGATGGGAATGTTTTTTGAAATTTAAATTGTTCAGTAGGGTAGTATCATGTGGTAAAGTGTAAACTAAAGTATGCACCATAGTGTACATATCGCAAGGTTCTTACAGATTGAACTTGGCTATTTGCACACTGATTTTTGGTATGTTGTTTGACACTTACATTGTTGTCATGTGTCAATTGGATGGAAAACTATTTGAAATTTAAACTGTCCAACAGGGTAATGTCACGTGGCAAGGTGTAAATTAAAGTGTACACCATACTGTACACGTTGTGAGGTTTTTATCAATTGAACTTCGCTATTTGCGCACTGATTTTTGACACGATGTTTGGCACTTACATTGTTGTCACGTGTCAATTAGATGGGAAAACTGTTTGAAATTTAAACTGTCCAATAGGGTAATGTCACATGACAAAATGTAAATTAAAGTGTACACCATAGTGTACATATAGAAAGGTTCTTACTGATTGAACTTTGCTATTTGTACATAGATTTTTGACATGTTGTTTGACACTTACATTATTATCAAGTGTCAATTAGATGGGAAAGTTGTTTGAAATTTAAATTGTTCAGTAGAGTAGTGTTACGTGGCAAAGTGTAAACTAAAGTATACACCATTATGTACATGTAGCAAGATTCTTACCGATTGAACTTTGCTATTTGTACACTGATTTTTGACACGTTTTTTAACACTCGATTTGCTGTCAAGTGTCAATTGGTTGGGAAAATTGTTTGAAATTTAAACTGTCCAATAGGGTATTGTCACGTGGCAAGGTGTAAATTAAAGTGTACACCATACTGCACACATTGCGAGGTTCTTAACGATTGAACTTTCTTATTTGTACACTGATTTTTGGCACAATGTTTGACACTTGTATTGTTTTCAGGTGTCAATTAGATGGGAAAACTGTCTGAAATTTAAATATCCAATAGGGTAATGTCACGTGGCAAAATGTAAACTAAAGTGTACACCATAGTGTATATGTAGAAAGGTTCTTATCGATTGAACTTTGCCATTTGTACCCTGATTTTTGACACGTTGTTTGACACTTGCATTGTTGTCAAGCGTCAATTAGATGGGAATGTTATTTGAAATTCAAATTGTTCAGTCAGGTAGTGTCACGTGGCAAAGTGTAAACTAAAGTATACACCATAGTGTACATGTCGCAAGGTTCTTGCCGATTGAACTTTGCTATTTGCACACTATTTTTTGACGCGTTGTTTGACACCTGATTGTTGTCATGTGTCAATGGGATGGGAAAATTGTTAAAAATTTAAACTCTCCAACTGGGTAAGCTCGCGTGGCAAGGTGTAAATTAAAGTGTACACTGTACTGTACACGTTGTGAGGTTCTTACCAATTGAACTTTGCTATTTGTACGCTGATTTTGACACGTTGTTCGACACGCATCGTTGTCAAGTGTCAATTGGATGAAAAAACTGTTTGAAATTTAAACTATCAAACAGGGTAATGCCATGTGACAAGGTGTAAATTAAAGTGTACACCATAGTATATATGTAGCAAGGTTCTCACCGATTGAACTCTGCTATTTGTTCATTGATTTTTGGCACGTTGTTCGACGCTAGCATTATTGTCAAGTGTCAATTGGATGAGAAAACTGATCAAAATTCAAATAGTCCAACAAGGCAATGACATGTGGCAATGTGTAAACTAAAGTGTGCACCATTGTGTACATATGGCAAGGTTCTTACCGATTGAACTTTGCTATTTGTACACTAATTTTTGACACGTTGTTTGACACTTGCATTGTTGTCAGGTGTCATCTAGATGGAAAAACTGTTTGAAATTTAAACCATCCAACAGGGTAATGTCACGTGGCAAAGGGTAAACTAAAGCGTAAGCCATAGTGTACATGTAGCAAGGTTCTTTCCGATTGAACTTTGCTATTTGTACACTGATTTTTGACCCGTTGTTTGACACTTGCACTGTTGTCAAGTGTCAATTGGATGGGGAAATTGATTAAAATTTAAACTGTCCAACAAGGTAATGTCATGAGGCAAGGTGTAAATTAAAGTGTACAGCATACTGTACACATTGCAAGGTTCTTACCGATTGAACTTTGCTATTTGTACACTGATTTTTGACACGTTGTTTGACACTTGCATTGTTGTCAGGTGTCATCTAGATGAAAAAACTATTTGAAATTTAAACCATCCAACAGGGTAATGTCACGTGGCAAAGGGTAAACTAAAGCGTAAGCCATAGTGTACATGTAGCAAGGTTCTTTCCAATTGAACTTTGCTATTTGTACACTGATTTTTGACCCGTTGTTTGACACTTGCATTGTTGTCAAGTGTCAATTGGATGGGGAAATTGATTAAAATTTAAACTGTCCAACAAGGTAATGTCACGAGGCAAGGTGTAAATTAAAGTGTACACCATACTGTACACGTTGCGAGGTTCTTACTGATTGAACTTTACTATTTGTACACTAATTTTTGACACGTTGTTCGACACTTGTATTGTTGCCAAGTGTCAATTGGATGGAAAAACTATTTGGAATTTAAACTGTCTAATAGGGTAATATCACATGTCAAGGAGAAAATTAAAGTGTATATCATAGTATATATGTAGCAAGGTTCTTACCGATTGAACTCTACTATTTGTACATTATTTTTGACACATTGTTCGACACATGCATTGTTGTCAAGTGTCAATTGGGTGGGAAAACTATTTAAATTTAAGCTGTAAAACAGGCTAATGACACGTGGCAAAGTGTAAACGAAAGCATACACCATAGTGTACATGTGGCAAGATTCTTACCAATTTAACTTTGCTATTTGTACACTGATTTTTTGACGCATTCTTTGACACTTGCATTGTTGTCAAGTGTTAATTAGATGGGAAAACTCTTTGAAATTTAAACTGTCCAACAGGGTAATGTCACGTGGAAAAGCGTAAACGAAAGTGTACACCATAGTGTACATGTAGCAAGATTCTTACCGATTGAACTTTGCTCTTTGTACACTGATTTTTGACACGTTGTTTGACACTTGCATTGTTGTCAAGTCTCAATTGGATGGGAAATCTATTAAAATTTAAACTATCCAATGGGGTAAGGTCACGTGGCAAGGTGTAAATTAAAGTGTACACTATACTGTACATGTTGCGAGGTTCTTACCGATTGAACTTTGCTAATTGTACACTGATTTTTGACACGTTGTTCAACACTTGCATTGTTGTCGAGTGTCAATTGGATGGGAAAAATGTTTGAAATTTAAACTGTCCAACAAGGTAATATCACGTGTCAATGTGAAAATTAAAATGTACACCATAGTATATATGTAGCAAGATTGTTATTGATTGAACTCTGCTATTTGTACATTGATTTTTGACATGTTGTTCGACACTTGCATTGTTGTCAAGTGTTAATTGGATGGGAAAACTTTTTGAAATTTAAATGTTCCAACAGTGTAATGACATGTGGCAAAGTGTAGACTAAAGTGTACACCATAGTGTACATGTGGCAAGGTTCTTTCGATTGAACTTTGCTATTTATACACTGAGTTTTGACACGTTGTTTGACACTTGCATTGTTGTTAGGTGTCAATTAGATGGGAAAACTGCTTGAAATTTAAGCTGTCCAACAAGGTAATCTCACGTGGCAAAGTATAAACTAAAGTGTACACCATAGTGTACATGTAGCAAGGTTATTACCGAGTGAACTTTTCTCTTTGTACACTGATTTTTGACACGATGTTCGACACTCGCATTGTTATCATGTGTCAATTGGATGGGAAAACTATTTGAAATTTAAACTGTCCAACAGGGTAATGTCATGCGTCACGGTGAAAATTAAAGTGTACACCATAGTATATATATAGCAAGGTTCTTATCGATTGAACTCTGCTATTTGTACATTGATTATTGACATGTTATTCGACACTTGCATTGTTGTCAATTGGATGGGAAAACTGTTTGAAATTTAAACTATTTAACAAGGTAATGACACGTGGCAAAGTGTAGACTAAAGTGTATACCATAGTGTACATGTGGTAAGGTTCTTACCGATTGAACTTTGCTATTTGTACACTGATTTTTTACACTTTGTTTGGCGCTTGCATTTTTGTCAGGTGTCAATTAGATGGAAAAATAGTTTGAGATTTAAACTGTCCAACAGGGTAATGTCATATGGTAAAGTGTAAACTAAAGTGTACACCATAGTGTACGTGTAGCAAGGTTCTTACCGATTGAACTTTGCTAGTTGTACACTGATTTTTGACACGTTGCTTGACACTTGTATTGTTGTCAAGTGTCAATTGGATGGGAAAACTATTTGAAATTTAAACTATCCAGTAGGGTATTGTCACGTGGCAAGGTGTAAATTTAAGTATACACCATACTGTACACGTTGTGAGGTTAGTACCGATTGAACTTTACTATTTGTACACTGATTTTTGACACGATGTTTGATACTTGCATTGTTGTCGGTGTCAATTAGATGGAAAAACTATTTGAAATTTAAACTGTCCAACAGGGGTAATGTCACGTGGCAAAGTGTAAACTAAAGTGTACTCAATAGTGTACATGTAGAAAGGTTCTTACCAATTGAACTTTGCAATTTGTACACTGATTTTTGACACGTTGTTTGACATTTGCATTATTTTCAGGTATCAATTAGATGGAAAAACTATTTGAAATTTAAATCGTTCATTTGCATAGTGCCACATGGCAAAGTGTAAACTAATATATACACCAGAGTGTACATGTCGCAAGATTTTTACCGATTGAACTTTGCTATTTGCACACTAATTTTTGACACGTTGTTTGACACATGCATTGTTGTCAAGTGTCAATTGGATGGGAAAACTGTTTGAAATTTTAACTATCTAACAGGGTAATGACACGTGGCAAAGAGTAAACTAAAGTGTACACCATAGTGTACATGTAGCAAGATTCTTATCGATTGAACTTTGCTATTTGCACACTAATTTTTGACCCGTTGTTTGACACATGCATTGTTGTCAAGTGTCAATTGGATGGGAAAACTGTTTGAAATTTTAACTATCTAACAGGGTAATGACACGTGGCAAAGAGTAAACTAAAGTGTACACCATAGTGTACATGTAGCAAGATTCTTATCGATTGAACTTTGCTATTTGCACACTAATTTTTGACCCGTTGTTTGACACATGCATTGTTGTCAAGTGTCAATTGGATGGGAAAACTGTTTGAAATTTTAACTATCTAACAGGGTAATGACACGTGGCAAAGAGTAAACTAAAGTGTACACCATAGTGTACATGTAGCAAGATTCTTATCGATTGAACTTTGCTATTTGCACACTAATTTTTGACCCGTTGTTTGACACATGCATTGTTGTCAAGTGTCAATTGGATGGGAAAACTGTTTGAAATTTTAACTATCTAACAGGGTAATGACACGTGGCAAAGAGTAAACTAAAGTGTACACCATAGTGTACATGTAGCAAGATTCTTATCGATTGAACTTTGCTATTTGCACACTAATTTTTGACCCGTTGTTTGACACATGCATTGTTGTCAAGTGTCAATTGGATGGGAAAACTGTTTGAAATTTTAACTATCTAACAGGGTAATGACACGTGGCAAAGAGTAAACTAAAGTGTACACCATAGTGTACATGTAGCAAGATTCTTATCGATTGAACTTTGCTATTTGCACACTAATTTTTGACCCGTTGTTTGACACATGCATTGTTGTCAAGTGTCAATTGGATGGGAAAACTGTTTGAAATTTTAACTATCTAACAGGGTAATGACACGTGGCAAAGAGTAAACTAAAGTGTACACCATAGTGTACATGTAGCAAGATTCTTATCGATTGAACTTTGCTATTTGCACACTAATTTTTGACCCGTTGTTTGACACATGCATTGTTGTCAAGTGTCAATTGGATGGGAAAACTGTTTGAAATTTTAACTATCTAACAGGGTAATGACACGTGGCAAAGAGTAAACTAAAGTGTACACCATAGTGTACATGTAGCAAGATTCTTATCGATTGAACTTTGCTATTTGCACACTAATTTTTGACCCGTTGTTTGACACATGCATTGTTGTCAAGTGTCAATTGGATGGGAAAACTGTTTGAAATTTTAACTATCTAACAGGGTAATGACACGTGGCAAAGAGTAAACTAAAGTGTACACCATAGTGTACATGTAGCAAGATTCTTATCGATTGAACTTTGCTATTTGCACACTAATTTTTGACCCGTTGTTTGACACATGCATTGTTGTCAAGTGTCAATTGGATGGGAAAACTGTTTGAAATTTAAACTGTCCAACAGTGTTATGTCACGTGGCAAAGTATAAACAAAAGTGTACGCCATAGTGTACATGTAGCAATGTTCTTACCGATTGAACTTTACTATTTGTACATTGATTTTCGACACGTTGTTGTGTGACACTTGCATTGTTGTCAAGTATCAATTTGATGGGAAAACTGTTTGAAATTTTAACTATCTAACAGGGTAATGACACGTGGCAAAGAGTAAACTAAAGTGTACACCGCAGTGTACATGTGCCAAGGTTCTTACAGATTGAACTTTGTTATTTGTAAACTAATTTTGAACACGTTATTTGACACTTGCATTGTTGGCAGGTGTCAATCAGATGAGAAAACTGTTTGAAATTCAAACAGTCCAACAAGGTAATGTCACGTGGCAAAGTGGAAACTAAATTGTACACCATAGTGTACATGTGGCAAGGTCCTTACCGATTGAACTTTGCTATTTGTAAATTGATTTTTGAAACGTTGTTCAACACTTGCATTATTGTCAAGTGTCAATTGGATGGAAAAATTGTTTGAAATTTAGACCGTCCAACAGAGTAATGTCACATGTCAAGGTGTAAATTAATGTGTACACCATAGTGTATATGTAGCAAGGTTCTTATCGATTGAACTTTGCTATTTGTACATTGATTTTTGTCACGTTGTTCGACACTTGCATTGTTGTTAAGTGTTAATTGGATGGTAAAACTTTTTAAAATTTAAACTATCCAATAGTGTAATATCAGGTGGCAAAGTGTAAACTAAAGTGTACATGTAGAAGGTTCTTACCAATTGAACTTTGCTATTTGTAAACTGATTTTTGACACATTTTTGGACACTTGCATTGTTGTCAAATGTCAATTGGATAGGAAAACTATTTGAAATTTAAACTGTCCAATAGGGTAATGTCACGTGTCAAGGTGAAAATTAAAGTTTACACCATAGTATATATGTAGCAAGGTTCTTACCGATTGAACTCTCCTATTTGTGCATTAAATTTTTGACACGTTGTTCGACACTTACATTGTTGTCAAGTGTCAACTTGATGAGAAAACAATTTGAAATTTAAACTATCCAACAGTGCAATGACACGTGGTAAAATATAAACTAAAGTGTACATCATAGTCTACATGTTACCGATTGAACTTTGCTATTTGTATACTGCTTTTTGACACGTTGTTTGACACTTGCACTGTTGTCATGTGTCAATTAGATGAAAAAATTGTTTGAAATTCAAACATCCAATAGGGTAATGTCACATGGCAAAGTGTAAACTAAAGTGTACACCATAGTGTACATGTGGCAAGGCTCTTACCAATAGAACTTTGCTATTTGTACACTGATTCTTCACACGTTGTTTGACACTTGTATTATTATCATGTGTCAATTGGATGGAAAAACTGTTTGAAATTTAAACTGTCCTACTGTGTATTGTCACGTGACAAGGTGTAAATTAAAGTGTACACTACACTGTAAACGTTGCGAGGTTCTTACCGATTGAACTTTGCAATTTGTACACTGATTTTTGACATGATATTTGACACTTGCATTGTTGTCTAGTGTCAATTAGATGGGAAAACTATTTGAAATTTAAACTATCCAACAAGGGTAATGTCAAGTGCGAAAGTATAAACAGAAGTGTACACCATAGTGTACATGTGTCAACGTCCCTACGATTGAACTTAGCTAATTTTACACTGATTTTCGACACGTTGTTTAACACTTGTATTATTTTCAAGTGTCAATTGGATGGAAAATTTGTATGAAATTTAATAGAGTAATATCACGGGGCAAAATGTAAACTAAAGTGTACACCATAGTGTACATGTGGCAAGGTTCATACCGATTGGACTTTCCTATTTTTATACTGATTTTTGACACGTTATTTGACACTTACATTGTTGTCAAGTGTCAATTGGATGGGAAAACTATTTGAAATTTAAGTTTTCCAAAAGGGTACTATCATATGGCAAAGTGTAAATTAAAGTGTGCACCATAGTGTACATTTAGCAATTTTCTTTCCCATTGAACTTTGCTATTTGTACACTAATTTTTGACACGTTGTTTGACATTTGCATTGTTGTCAAGTGTCAATTGGATGGAAAAATTGTTTGAAATTTGAAGTGTCTAATAGGGTAATGACCCGTGGCAAAGTGTAAACTAAAGTGTAACCATAGGTTACATGTGGCAAGGTTCTTACCGATTGAACTTTGCTATTTGTACACTGATTTTTAACACATTATTTGACACTTGTATTATTGTCAGGTGTCAATTAGATGGGAAAACTATTTGAAATTTAAACTGTCCAACAGTGTTATGTCACATGGCAAAGTGTAAACAAAAGTGTAACCATAGGGTACATGTGGCAACGTTCTTACCGATTGAATTTTGCTATTTGTACACTGATTTTTAACACAATGTTTGACACTTGTATTATTGTCAGGTGTCAATTAGATGGGAAAACTATTTAAAATTTAAACTGTCCAACAGTGTTATGTCACATGGCAAAGTGTAAACAAAAGTATACACCATAGTGTACATGTAACAAGGTTCTTACCGATAGAACTTTGCTATTTGTACACTTATTTTTTACGTTGTTGTGTGACACTTGCATGGTTGTCAAGTGTCAATTTGATGGGACACTGTTTGAAATTTAAACTGTCCAACAGGGTAATGACACGTGGCAAAGTGTAAACTATAGTATAACCATAGTGTACATGTGGCAAGGTTCCTACCGATTGAACTTTGTTATTTGTGTACTGATTTTTGACACGTTGTTTGACAATTGGATTGTTGTCAGGTGTCAATTGAATGTGAAAACTATTTGAAATTTGAACTATTCAACAGGGTAATGATACATGGCAAAGTGTAAACTAAAGTATAACCATAGTTTACATGTGGCAAGGTTCTTACCGATTGAACTTTGCTATTTGTACACTAATTTTTGACACACTGTTTGACACTTGCATTGTTGTAAGGTGTCAATTAGATGGAAAAACTATTTGAAATATTAACTGTCCAACAGGGTAATGTCACGTGGCAAAGTGTAAACTAAAGTGTACACCATAGTGTACATGTAGCAAGATTCTTACCGATTGAACTTTGCTATATGTGCACTGATTTTTGACATGTTGTTTCAGACACTTGCATTGTTGTCAAGTGTCAATTAGATGGAAAAACTATTTGAAACTTAAACTATCCACTACGGTAGTGTCACGTGGAAAGTTGTAAACTAAAGTGTACACCATAGTGTACGTGTCGCAAGGTTCTTACCGGATGAAATTTGCTATTTGTACACTGATTTTTGACATGTTATTTGACACTTGCTTTGTTGTCATGTGTCAATTGGATGGAAAAACTGTTTGAAATTTAAACTGTCCAACAGGGTAATGTCACGGGGAAACGTGTAAATTAAAGTATACACCATAGTGTACATGTAGCAAGGTTCTTATCGATTGAACTTTGCTATTTGTACACTGATTTCTGACACGTTATTTGACACTCGTACTATTCTAAAGTGTCAATTGGATGGAAAAACTTTATGAAATTTAATAGAGTATTGTCACGGGGCAAAGTGTACACTAATCTGTACACCATAGTGTACTTGTAGGAAGGTTCTCACCGGTTGAACTTTACTATTTGTACACTGATTTTTGACATGTTGTTTGACACTTGCATTGTTCTCAAGTGTCAATTGGATGGGAAAATTGTTTGAAATTTTAATTGTCCAACAAGGTAATAAAACTTGGAAAGTGTAAACCAAAGTATACACCATAGCGTACATGTGGCAAGGTTCTTACCGATTGAAGTTCGCTATTTGTACACTGATTTTTGACACGTTGTTTGACACATACATTACCATCAAGTGTCAATTGGATGGGACATTTTTTTGAAATTTAAACTGTCCAGTAGAGTAATGTCACGTGGCAAAGTGTAAACTAAAGTGTGCACCATAGTGTACATGCAGCAAGGTTCTTACCGATTGAACTTTGCTATTTGTGCACTGATTTTTGACACATTGTTTGGCACTTGCATTGTTGTCAAATGTCAATTAAATAGGAAAACTGTTTGAAATTTGAACTGTCCAGTAGGGTACTCTGACGTGGGAAAGTGTACACCATAGTGCACATGTCACATGGTTCTTATCGATGGAACTTTGCTATTTGTACACTAAATTTTGACACGTTGTTTGATTGCAAGTGTTAATTGGATAGGAAAACTATTTAAAATTTAAACTATCTAACAGGGTAATGTCACGTGGTAAGGTGTAAATTAAAGTGTACACCACAGTGTACATGTAGCAAGGTTCTTACCGATTGAACTTTGCTATTTGTACACTAAATTTCGACTCGTTGTTTAACACTTGTATTGTTGTAAAGTGTCAATTGGCTGGAAATTTTTTTTTGAAACTTAATAGAGTAATGTCACGGGGCAAAGTGTAAACTAAAGTGTATACCATAATGTACATGTAGCAAGGTTCTTACCGATTGAACTTTGTTATTTATGTAAGTGTTATGCCCTAGATCCAATCGATTTAGGTTGTAAACGCTTTTAATGTATTTAATGCATTTGATTTTGGCGAGATCTATTATTTATTTAAATTAATTTTGTAATAAATAATATTAAATAATAGAATCCGAAGACCCAATTTTTAGGTAATCTGTTAATCACAAGGAGTTGTGATTGTGAGATACAAATTACATATAATTGGATCTTGAATAAACCATGGTCGTAAGTAATAACGAGATACGGATATCGTTAATACAGTTAGACCATCACGTGTGGCATTTCTTACTTATGAAGTAAGTAGCTGATCTCACGAGCTAAAGTGTGGTGACACTTAAATGAACATGTGGATGTTTTGTTGTAGAACAAAACATTGGAGACCCGCTAAGAGATTTCACATGGATAACTATCTGAGTGTCAGTGGCTAATCTCTAACGTTCGATAGTGGAATTGATCCTTTGACTTGAGGTCGTCATAGTACCCTATATGAGGACAGTCATACTTTGGCAGTGTTGGATGTTGCTCTGAAAGGGGCCGCTAATACGACATTGTTCGGGTACGTCAAGAATCGTATGAAGGTTGTGATTGATCAATAAAGGATTCGTCACTCTTAGATAGTAGGAGATTATGATCTGCGTTTCATTCAATTAAGTCGATGATGAAATCCTTGGCCAAGGTGTACTCATAAGTCGAAAAGGAGTTTTCGATTTATATTGACTTAATAGTGGAATGAAAGATATGATCGATGATCGAGATTGACACAATTCCATATCTCATAATTGATCGGATCGTATTGACGAAGGGATAATAGTTCCACGGTAAATGATCAAATTTGGTTTTGTCATACCACGTGACATTTCCTGTCACATGTATTGCCCTGACACATTGCTAGATGTCAATCAAAGACGGCGAATGTGAATTGACGATAAATTAAAAGGGTATATTAATTTATCAATTTTGATTAGATCAAAATAATATTTCGCGACGTTAGGCATCGTGGTCGGGAACCTAATGGGTCGCACACAAAAGAGAATTAGAAGACTGCAAATTATCAATTGATTAATTTAACAATCGTTGGATAAATTAATTAATTGAATTTGTTATTTATAATCCCGAATTAATTAATTGGATTAATTAATTCACGGACCGGGTTTGATTAATTGGATTAATTAAATATTGGACCGGACCGGGTCGGGTCTGTTTGGGTTTATATATATATGCAGCTAGGGTTTGAGGTCCATATGTTATTCATTATTCTTGCTAGCACAAAAAAGAAACCCTAGCAGTTATTGTCTTCTCTCTGTGTGGATTTCATTGGAGGCGGGACAATTGGACAGCTGTGGGAGGCAGATTCAAACTGCTGGAAAGGAATAACGCGAAGGAGTTTGCAAATCACAAGTAAAGGTATATTTCTCATCACAGTTTTTATCTAAATACAAAGCTGAATCCTGAATGGGAATTGAAATTTGTTAAATTCCGCTGTGCATGTTTAAGTAAATTCCCAACAATTTGTGCACTGATTTTTGAAACGCTGTTTGACACTTGCATTGTTGTCAAGTATCAATTGGATGGGAAAATTGTTTGAACTTTAAACTATCCAACAGGGTAATGACACGTGGCAAAGTGTAAACTAAAGTATACACCATAGTGTACATGTGGCAAGGTTATTATCGATTGAACTTTACTATTTGTACACAGATTTTTGACACGTTGTTTGACACTTGAATTGATTTTAAGTACCAATTCGATAGGAAAACAGTTTGAAATTTAAAGTGTTTAGTAGGGTAGTGTCATGTGGCAAAGTGTAAACTAAAGTGTACACCATAGTGTACATGCCGCAAGGTTCCTACCGATTGAACTTTGCAATTTGTACACTAATTTTTGACACGTTGTTTGACACTTGTATTGTTGTCGAGTGTCCAACAGAGTAATGTCAGTATCACGGTGTAAATTAAAGTGGACCCCATAGTATACATGTAGCGTGGTTCTTACCGATTGAACTCTACTATCTGTACATTGATTTTTGACACGTTGTTCGACACTTCCATTGTCGTCAAGTTTCAATTGGATGGGTAAACTTTTTAAAATTTAAATAGCCCAATAGGGTAATGTCACGTGGCAAAATGTAAACTAAAGTGTACACCATAATGTACACATAGTAAGGTTCTTACCGATTGAACTGTGCTATTTGTACACTAAGTTTTAACACGTTGTTTGACACTTGCATTATTGTCAAGTGTCAATTGGATGGGAAAACCATTTGAAATTTAAACTATCCAATAGGGTAATGTCACGTGATAAAGTGTAAACTAAATTGTACACCATCGGGTACATGTGGTAAGGTCTTTACCGATCGAACTTTGCTATTTATACACTAATTTTCGTCACGTTGTTTGACAATTGCATTGTTTTCAAGTGTGAATTGGGTATAAAAACTATTTGAAGTTTATACTGTCCAATACAGTAATGTCGTGAGGTAAAGTGTAATCTAAAGAGTACACGATAGTGTACATATAGCAAGGTTCTTACCGATTGAATTTTACTATTTGTACACTGATTTTTGACACGTTCTTTGACACTTACATTGTTGACAAGAGTCAATTGGATGGGAAAATTGTTTGAAATTTAAACGTCCAATAGGGTAATGTCACGTGGCAAAGTGTACACCATAGTGTACATGCAACAAGGTCCTTATCGATTGAACTTTACTATGTGTACACTGATTTTTAACACGTTTGATACTTGCATTGTTGTCAGGTGTCAATTAGATTGGAAAACTGTTTGAAATTTAAACTGTCCAACAGTGTAATGTCACGTGACAAAGTGTAAATAAAAGTGTACATGATAGTGTACATGTAGCAAGGTTCTTACAGATTGAATTTTGCTATTTGTGCATTGATTTTTAACACGTTGTATGACACTTGCATTGTTGTCAAGTGTCAATTGGATGGGAAAACTGTTTGCAATTTAAAATGTCCAACAGGGTAATGTCACGTGGCAAGGTGTAAATTAAAGTGTACACCATACGGTACACGTTGCGAGGTTCTTACCGATTGAACTTTGCTATTTGTACATTGATTTTTCACATGCTGTTTGACACTTGCATTGTTGTCAGCTGTCAATTCGATGGGAAAACTGTTTGAAATTTAAACTGTCCAAATGGTAATGTCGCATGACAAAGTGTAAACTAAAGTGTACACCATAGTGTACATGTAGCAAGTTTGTTACCGATTGAACTTTGCTATTTAAACACTGATTTTTGACACGTTGTTTGATACTTGCATTGTTGTCAAGCGTCAATTAGATAGGAAAATTATTTGAAATTTAAATTGTTCAGTAAGTAATTTCACGTGACAAAGTGTAAACTAAAGTATACACCATAGTTTACATGTAGCAAGGTTCTTACAGATTGAACTTTTGTATTTGTACACTGACTTTTGACACATTGTTGGACAATTGCATTGTTGTCAAGTGTTAATTGGATGGGAAAACTGTTTGAAATTTAAATTGTCCAACAGGGTAATGACACGAGGCAAAGTGTAAACTAAAGTGTACACCATAGTGTACATGTGGTAAGGTTATTACCGATTGAAC
Source organism: Olea europaea var. sylvestris (assembly GCF_002742605.1). NCBI lineage: Eukaryota > Viridiplantae > Streptophyta > Magnoliopsida > Lamiales > Oleaceae > Olea > Olea europaea. The sequence goes on along the minus strand of NW_019263768.1, from coordinate 311,022 downwards.
TTTGCTATTTGTACACAAATTTTTGCCACGTTGTTTGACACTTGCATTATTGTCAAGTGCTAATTTGATGAGAAAACAGTTTGAAATTTAAACTGTTCGGAAGGGTAGTGTCATGTGGCAAAGTGTAAACTAAAGTGTACACCATAGGGTACATGTCGTAAGGTTCCTACCGATTGAACTTTGCTATTTGTACACTGATTTTTGACACGTTGTTTGACACTTCCATTGTTGTCGAGTGTCAATTGGATAGGAAAACTGTTTGAAATTTAAATTGTCCAACAGGGTAATGTCAGTGTCAAGGTGTAAATTAAAGTAGACCCCATAGTATACATCTAGCATGGTTCTTACCGATTGAACTCTGCTATTTGTACATTGATTTTTGGCACGTTGTTCGACACTTCCATTGTTGTAAATTTTCAATTGGATGGGAAAACTCTTAAAATTTAAATTAGTCCAATAGGGTAATATCACGTGGCAAAGTGTAAACTAAAGTGTACACCATAGTGTACATGTAACAAGGTTCTTACCGATTGAACTTTGCTATTTCTACACTAATTTTTGACTCGTTGTTTGACACTTGCATTATTGTCAAGTGTCAATTGGATGGGAAAACT
>NW_019263768.1:272950-309462 GCF_002742605.1 Olea europaea var. sylvestris | reverse complement strand
TCTTAATATGGGCACAAGAATCACTCAATTTGGATATCTGTAGCCTGAGATATAAATCTTTAAACATTAAAGGGTCAAATCTGAAATTTCTGTACAATACCTCACTGTTTTCAGTAAAATGCCCATATTATATGATCTTGGAATTTTTTTTATATTTTAACCTAGAAAACTACTTGAAAATATCTTTCTAATTTCGTAAATTTCATAGAAAATGGAGTTGGGATGAATTTTATAAAAATAATTGAACTTCCTGCCCCAACTAGCCGTGGCAGTGCAGAGTCCGTAAATGTAAAGTATAATTTTGTCGACATGCGCTTCTGCTGGCCATTAAAATTTTACGAGAGATATTTTACCAAGTTGAAAATAAGTTTCTAACATGTAATACTTTCTTTTAAAAGTATTTGCATGTAACGAAGGCTGCAGTTTTTATGTTTAGTACGTGACACTCGAAGTTTAAGTTCGGGACGTCACATTAATGTCACGTGGCAATGTGTAAACTAAATTGTACACCATCGGGTACTTGTGGCAAGGTCCTTACCGATTGAACTTTGCTATTTGTACACTGATTTTCGTCACATTGTTTGACAATTACATTGTTGTCAAGTGTCAATTGGATGGAAAAATTGTTTGAAATTTAAACTGTTCAATAGAGTAATGTCGCGAGGTAAAGTATAATCTAAAGAGTACACCATAGTGTACATATAGCAAGGTTCTTACCGATTGAACTTTTCTATTTGTACACTAATTTTTGACACGTTGATTGACACTTGCATTGTTGACAAGAGTTAATTGGATGGGAAAATTTTTCGAAATTTAAACTGTCCAATAGGGTAATGTCACGTGGCAAAGTGTACACTATAGTGTACATGCAGCAAGGTCCTTACCGATTGAACTTTGCTATTTGAACACTGATTTTTGACACGTTGTTTGACAATTGCATTGCTGTCAGGTGTCAATTAGATTGGAAAACTGTTTGAAATTTAAACTGTCCAACAATGTAATGTCACGTGGCAAAGTGTAAACTAAAGTGTATACAATAGTGTACATGTAGCAAGGTTCTTACCGATTGAACTTTGCTATTTGTGCACTGATTTTTGACACGTTGTATGACACTTGCATTGTTGTCAAGTGTCAATTGGATGGGAAAATTGTTTGAAATTTAAAATGTCCAACAAGGTAATGTCACGTGACAAGGTGTAAATGAAAGTGTACAACATACAGTACATGTTGCGAGGTTCTTACCGATTGAACTTTGCTATTTGTACACTGATTTTTCACATGCTGTTTGACACTTGCATTGTTGTCAGCTATCAATTGGATGGGAAAACTGTTTGAAATTTAAACTGTCCAAAGGGTAATGTCACATGGCAAAGTGTCAAATAAAGTGCACACCATAGTGTACATGTAGCAAGTTTTTTACCGATTGAACTTTGCTATTTGTACACTGATTTTTGACACGTTGTTTGACACTTGCATTATTTTCAAGTGTCAATTAGATAGAAAAATTGTTTGAAATTTAAATTGTTCAGTAGGGTATTGTCACGTGACAAAGTGTAAACTAAAGTATACACTATAGTTTACATGTACCAAGGTTCTTACGGATTGAACTTTTGTATTTGTACACTGATTTTTGACACGTTGTTGGACAATTGCATTGTTGTCAAGTGTCAATTGGATGGGAAAACTGTTTGAAATTTAAATTTTCCAACAGGGTAATGACGCGAGGCAAAGTGTAAACTAAAGTGTACACCATAGTGTACATGTGGCAAGGTTATTACCGATTAAACTTTGCTATTTGTACACAGATTTTTGCCACGTTGTTTGACAGTAGCATTTTGTTGAGTGTAAATTCGATGAGAAAATAGTTTGAAATTTAAACTGTTCAGTAGGGTAGTGTCATATGGCAAAGTGTAAACTAAAGTGTACACCATAGTGTACATGTTGCAAGGTTCCTACCGATTGAACTTTGCTATTTGTACACTGATGTTTGCCACATTGTTTGACACTTGTATTGTTGCCAAGTATCAATTGGATAGGAAAACTATTTGAAATTTAAATTGTCCAACAGGGTAATGTCAATGCCAAGGTGTAAATTAAAGTCGACCCCATAGTATACATGTAGCGTGGTTCTTACCGATTGAACTATGCTATTTGTACATTGATTTTTGACATGTTGTTCGACACTTCCATCGTTGTCAAGTTTCAATTGGATAGGAAAACATTTTAAAATTTAAATAGTCCAATAGTGTAATGTCATGTGGCAAAGTGTAAACTAAAGTGTACACCATAGTGTACATGTAGCAAGGTTCTTATCGATTGAACTTTGCTCTTTGTACACTAATTTTTGACACGTTGTTTGACTCTTGCATTATTGTCAAGTGTCAATTGGATGGGAAAACTATTTGAAATTTAAACTATCCAAGAGGGTAATGTCACGTGGCAAAGTGTAAACTAAATTGTACACCATCGGGTATATGTGGCAAGGTCCTTACCAATTGAACTTTGCTATTTGTACACTGATTTTCTTCATGTTGTTTGGCAATTGTATTGTTGTCAAGTGTCAATTGGATGGAAAAACTATTTGAAATTTAAACTGTCCAATAAAGTAATGTCACGAGCCAAAGTGTAATTTAAAGAGTACACCATAGTGTACATATAGCAAGGTTTTTACGGATTGAACTTCGCTATTTGTACACTGATTTTTGACACGTTGTTCGACACTTGCATTGTTAACAAGAGTCAATTGGATGGGAAAATTATATGAAATTTAAACTGTCCAATAGGGTAATGTCATGTGGCAAAGTGTATAGCATAGTGTACATGCAGCAAGGTCCTTACCGATTGAACTTTGCTATTTGTACACTGATTTTTGACACGTTGTTTGATACTTGCACTGTTGTCAGGTGTCAATTAGATTGGAAAATTGTTTGAAATTTAAACTGTCCAACAGGGTAATGTCACATGGTAAAGTGTGAATTAAAGTGTACACCATAGTGTACATATGGCAAGGTTTGTACCGATTGAAATTCGCTCTTTGTACACTGATTTTTGGCACGTTGTTTAACACTTATGTTGTTGTCAAGTGTCAATTCAATGAGAAAACTATTTGAAGTTTAGACTGTCTAGTAGGGTAGTGTCACTAGACAAAGTGTAAAGTAAAGTGTACACCATAGTGTACATGTCGCAAGGTTCTTACCGATAGAAATTTGCTATTTGTACACTGATTTTTGACACGTTGTTTGACACTTGCACTATTGTCATGGTTCAATTGGATGGGAAAACTATTTGAAATTTAAACAGTCTAGCAGGGTAATGTCACGTGGTAAAGTGTAAACTAAATTGTACACCATATTGTACATGTCTCAAGGTCTTTACCGATTGACCTTTGCTATTTGTACACAGATTTTTGTCACGTTCTTTGACAATTACATTGGTGTCAAGTGTCAATTGGATGGAAGATCTGTTTGAAATTTAAACTGTCCGATAGAGTAATGTCACGAGGTAAAGTGTAAACTAAAGTGTACACCCTAGTGTACATGCAGCAAGGTTCTTACCGATTGAACTCTGCTATTTGTACACTGATTTTTGACACATTGTTTGACACTTGCATTATTGTCAAGTATCAATTGGATGGGAAGATCGTTTGAAATTTAAACTGTCCAACAGGGTAATATCACGTGGCAAGGTGTAAATTAGAGTGTATACGTTGCGAGGTTTTTATCGATTGTACTTTTCTATTTGTACACTGATTTTTGACACTTTGTTCGACACTTGCATTGCTGTCAAGTGTCAATTGAATGGGAAAACTATTTGAAATTTAAACTGTCGAACAGGGTAATGTCACATGTCAAGGTGCAAATTAATGTGTACACCGTAATGTATGTGTAGCAAGGTTCTTAATGATTGAACACTGCTATTTGTACATTGATTTTTGAAACGTTGTTCGACACCTGCATTGTTGTTAAGTGTTAATTGGAAGGGACAACTGTTTGAAATTTAAATTGTCCAACAGGGTAATGACACGTGGTAAAGTGTAAACTAAAGTGTACACCATAGTGTACATGTGGCAAGGTTCTTACCGATTGAACTTTGCTATTTGTACTCGTTGCTTGATACTTACATTTTTCTCAAGTGTCAATTCGATGGGAAAATTGTTTGAAATTTGAACCACTGATTTTTGACATGATGTTTGACACTTGCATTATTGGCAAGTGTTAATTCGATGGGAAAACTGTTTGAAATTTAAGCTATCCAAAAGGGTACTATCATGTGGCAAAGTGTAAATTAAAGTGTGCACCATAGTGTACATTTAGCAGGGTTCTTACCGATTGAACTTTGCTATTTGTACTCGTTGCTTGATACTTACATTTTTCTCAAGTGTCAATTCGATGGGAAAATTGTTTGAAATTTGAACCACTGATTTTTGACATGATGTTTGACACTTGCATTATTGGCAAGTGTTAATTCGATGGGAAAACTGTTTGAAATTTAAGCTATCCAAAAGGGTACTATCATGTGGCAAAGTGTAAATTAAAGTGTGCACCATAGTGTACATTTAGCAGGGTTCTTACCGATTGAACTTTGCTATTTGTACTCGTTGCTTGATACTTACATTTTTCTCAAGTGTCAATTCGATGGGAAAATTGTTTGAAATTTGAACCACTGATTTTTGACATGATGTTTGACACTTGCATTATTGGCAAGTGTTAATTCGATGGGAAAACTGTTTGAAATTTAAGCTATCCAAAAGGGTACTATCATGTGGCAAAGTGTAAATTAAAGTGTGCACCATAGTGTACATTTAGCAGGGTTCTTACCGATTGAACTTTGCTATTTGTACTCGTTGCTTGATACTTACATTTTTCTCAAGTGTCAATTCGATGGGAAAATTGTTTGAAATTTGAACCACTGATTTTTGACATGATGTTTGACACTTGCATTATTGGCAAGTGTTAATTCGATGGGAAAACTGTTTGAAATTTAAGCTATCCAAAAGGGTACTATCATGTGGCAAAGTGTAAATTAAAGTGTGCACCATAGTGTACATTTAGCAGGGTTCTTACCGATTGAACTTTGCTATTTGTACTCGTTGCTTGATACTTACATTTTTCTCAAGTGTCAATTCGATGGGAAAATTGTTTGAAATTTGAACCACTGATTTTTGACATGATGTTTGACACTTGCATTATTGGCAAGTGTTAATTCGATGGGAAAACTGTTTGAAATTTAAGCTATCCAAAAGGGTACTATCATGTGGCAAAGTGTAAATTAAAGTGTGCACCATAGTGTACATTTAGCAGGGTTCTTACCGATTGAACTTTGCTATTTGTACTCGTTGCTTGATACTTACATTTTTCTCAAGTGTCAATTCGATGGGAAAATTGTTTGAAATTTGAACCACTGATTTTTGACATGATGTTTGACACTTGCATTATTGGCAAGTGTTAATTCGATGGGAAAACTGTTTGAAATTTAAGCTATCCAAAAGGGTACTATCATGTGGCAAAGTGTAAATTAAAGTGTGCACCATAGTGTACATTTAGCAGGGTTCTTACCGATTGAACTTTGCTATTTGTACTCGTTGCTTGATACTTACATTTTTCTCAAGTGTCAATTCGATGGGAAAATTGTTTGAAATTTGAACCACTGATTTTTGACATGATGTTTGACACTTGCATTATTGGCAAGTGTTAATTCGATGGGAAAACTGTTTGAAATTTAAGCTATCCAAAAGGGTACTATCATGTGGCAAAGTGTAAATTAAAGTGTGCACCATAGTGTACATTTAGCAGGGTTCTTACCGATTGAACTTTGCTATTTGTACTCGTTGCTTGATACTTACATTTTTCTCAAGTGTCAATTCGATGGGAAAATTGTTTGAAATTTGAACCACTGATTTTTGACATGATGTTTGACACTTGCATTATTGGCAAGTGTTAATTCGATGGGAAAACTGTTTGAAATTTAAGCTATCCAAAAGGGTACTATCATGTGGCAAAGTGTAAATTAAAGTGTGCACCATAGTGTACATTTAGCAGGGTTCTTACCGATTGAACTTTGCTATTTGTACTCGTTGCTTGATACTTACATTTTTCTCAAGTGTCAATTCGATGGGAAAACTGTTTGAAATTTAAGCTATCCAAAAGGGTACTATCATGTGGCAAAGTGTAAATTAAAGTGTGCACCATAGTGTACATTTAGCAGGGTTCTTACCGATTGAACTTTGATATTTGTATACTTATTTTTGACACGTTGTTTGACACTTGTATTATTGTCAAGTGTCAATTGGATGGGAAAATTGTTTGAAATTTGAACTGTCCCATAGGGTAATGACACGTGGCAAAGTGTAATCTAAAGTGTAACCATAGTGTACATGTGATAAGGTTCTTACCGATTGAACTTTGCTATTTGTACACTGATTTTTACCACATTGTTTTACACTTGTGTTGTTGTCAGGTCTCAGTTAGATGGGAAAATTGTTTGAAATTTAAACTGTCCAACAGTGAAATGTCACGTGACAAAGTGTAAACAAAAGTGCACATGTAGCAAGTTTCTTACCGATTGAACTTTGCGATTTGTACACTGATTTTCGACACGTTGTGTGACACTTGCATTGTTGTTAGGTGTCAATTAGACGGGAAAGCTGTTTGAAATTTAAACTATCCAACAGGGTAATGACATGTGGTAAAGTGTAAACTAAAGTGTAACCATAGTGTACATGTGACAAGGTTCTTATCGATTGAACTTTGCTATTTGTACACTGATTTTTGATACGTTGTTTGACGCTTGCATTATTGTCAAGTGTCAATTGGATGTGAAAACTTTTTGAAATTTGAACTTTCCAATAGGGTAATGACACGTGGCAAAGTGTTAACTATAGTGTAACCATAGTGTACATATGGAAAGGTTCTTACCGATTGAACTTTGCTATTTGTACACTGCTTTTTAACACATTTTTTAACACTTGTATTGTTTTTAGGTGTCAATTAGATGGGAAAACTGTTTGACATTTAATCTGTCCAACAGTGTATTGTCACGTGGCAAAGTGTAAACAAAAGTGTGCACCATATTGTACATGTAGCAAGTTTCTTGCCGATTGAACTTTGCTACTTGTACACTGATTTTTGACATGTTGTGTGACACTTGCATTGTTGTCCAATGTCAATTTGATGGGAAAACTATTTGAAATTTTAACTATCCAATAGGGTGGTGTCACGTGGTGAAGCTTAAACCAAAGTGTACACCATACAGTACACGTTGCGAGGTTCTTACTGATTGAACTTTGCCATTTGTACACTGATTTTTCACACGCTATTTGACACTTGCATTATTGGCAAGTGTTAATTCGATGGGAAAACTATTTGAAATTTAAACTGTCCAAATGGTAATGTCGCATGGCAAAGTGTAAACTAAAGTGTACACCATAGTGTACATGTAGCAAGTTTGTTATCGATTGAACTTTGCTATTTCTACACCGATTTTTGACACGTTGTTTGATACTTGCATTGTTGTGAAGTGTCAATTAGATAGGAAAAATTTTTGAAATTTAAATTGTTCAGTAGGGTAGTGTCACGTGACAAAGTGTAAACTAAAGTATACACTATAGTTCACATGTAGCAAGGCTCTTACCGATTGAACTTTTGTATTTGTACACTGATTTTTGACATGTTGTTGGACAATTGCATTGTTGTCAAGTCTCAATTAGATGGGAAAACTGTTTGAAATTTAAATTGTCCAATAGGGTAATGACACAAGGCAAAGTGTAAACTAAAGTGTACACCATAGAGTACATGTGGCAAGGTTATTAACGATTGAATTTTACTATTTGTACACAGATTTTTGCCACGTTGTTTGACACTTGCATTGTTATCAAGTGCTAATTCGATGAGAAAACGGTTTGAAATTTAAATGGTTTAGTAGGGTAGTGTCATGTGGCAAAGTGTAAATTAAAATGTACACCATAGTGTACATGTCGCAAGGTTCCTACCGATTGAACTTTGCTATTTGTACACTGATTTTTGACACATTGTTTGACACTTGCATTGTTGTTGAGTGTCAATTGGATAGGAAAGTTGTTTAAAATTTAAACTGTCCAACAGGGTAATGTCACGTGGCAAAGTGTAAACAAAAGTGTGCACCTTTTTTTACATGTAGCAAGTTTCTTACCGATTGAACTTTGCTACTTGTACACTAATTTTTGACATGTTGTGTGACACTTGCATTGTTGTCCAGTGTCAATTTGATGGGAAAACTATTTAAAATTTTAACTATCCAGTAGGGTGGTGTCACGTGGTGAAGCGTAAACTAAAGTGTACACCATAGTGTATATGTCGCAAGCTTCTTACCGATTGAACTCTGCTATTTGTACACTATTTTTTAACACGTTGTTTGACACTTGCATTGTTGTCAAGTGTCAGTTGGATGGGAAAATTGTTTGAAATTTAAAATGTCCAACAGGATAATGTCACGTGTCAACGTGTAAATTAAAGTGTACATGTCGCAAGTTTCTTACTGATTGAACTTTGCTATTTTTACACTAATTTTTGATATGTTGTTTGACATTTGCATTGTTGTCAAGTGTCAATTGGATGGGAAAACTGTTTGAAATTTAAAATGTTCAACAGGGTAATGTCACGTGTCAAGGTGTAAATTAAAGTGTACACCAGAATGTACATGTAGCAAGGTTCTTACCGATTGAACTTTACTATTTATACATTGATTTTTGACACGTTGTTCGAAACTTGCATTGTTGTCAAGTATCAATTCGATGGGAAAACTATTTGAAATTTACACCATCAAACAGGGTAATGTCACGAGACAAGATGTAAACTAAAGCGTACACCATAGTGTACATGTGCAAGGTCCTTATTGATTGAACTTTGCTATTTGTACACTGATTTTCGCCACGTTGTTTGACAATTGTATTGTTGTCAAGTGTCAATTGGATGGATAAACTATTTGAAATTTAAACTGTCCAATAGAGTAATGTCACGAGGCAAACTGTAATCCAAAGACTACACCATACTGTACATATACTAAGGTTCTTACCGATTGAACTTTACTATTTGTACACTGATTTTTGACACGTTTTTTGACACTTGCATTATGGAAAAGAGTCAATTGGATGGGAAAATTGTTTAAAATTTAAACTGTCCAATAGGGTAATGTCACGTAGCAAAGTGTATACCATAGTGTACATGCAGCAAGGTCCTTATCGATTGAACTTTACTATGTGTACAATGATTTTTGACAAGTTGTTTGACACTTGTATTGTTGTCAAGTGTCAATTGGATTGGGAAACTGTTTGAAATTTAAACTGTCCAACAATGTAATGTCACGTGGCAAAGTGTAAACTAAAGTGTACACAATAGTGTACATGTAGTAAGGTTCTTACCGATTGAACTTTCCTATTTGTGCACTGATTTTTGACACGTTCTATGAAACTTGCATTGTTGTCAAGTTCAATTGGATGGGAAAACTATTTGAAATTTAAAATGTCCAACAGGGTAATGTCACGTGGCAAGGTGTAAATTAAAGTGTACACCATACAGTACACGTTGCGAGGTTCTTACCGATTGAACTTTGCTATTTGTACACTGATTTTTCACATGCTGTTTGACACTTGCATTGTTGTCAGGTGTCAATTTGATGGGAAAACTGTTTAAAATTTAAACAGTCTAATAGATTAATGCCTCGAGGCAAAATGTAATCGAAGGAGTACACCATAGTGTACATATAACAAGCTTCTTACCGATTGAACTTTGCTATTTGTACACTGATTTTTGACACGTTGTTTGACACTTGTATTGTTGACAAGATTTAATTGATGGAAAAATTGTTTGAAATTTAAACTGTCCAATAAGGTAATGTCACGTGGCAAAGTGTACACCACAGTGTATATGCAGCAAGGTCCTTACCGATTGAACTTTGCTATTTGTATACTGATTTTTGACACGTTGTTTGACATTTGCATTGTTGTCAAGTATCAATTAGATTAGAAAACTATTTGAAATTTAAACTGTCCAACAGTGTAATATCACGTGGCATTGTGTAAACTAAAGTGTACACAGTAGTGTACATGTACCAAGGTTCTTACCGACTGAACTTTGCTATTTGTGCACTGATTTTTGACACGTTGTAGACACTTGCATTGTTGTCAAGTGTCAATTGGATGGGAAAACTGTTTGAAATTTAAAATGTCCAACAGGGTAATGTCACGTGGCATGGTGTAAATTAAAGTGTACACCATACAGTACACGTTGCGAGGTTCTTACCGATTGAACATCGCTATTTGTACACTGAGTTTTCACACGCTGTTTGACACTTACATTGTTGGCAGGTGTTAATTCGATGGGAAAACTGTTTGAAATGTAAACTATCCAAAGGGTAATGTCGCATGGCAAAGTGTAAACTAAAGTGTACACCATAGTGTACATGTAGCAAGTTTGTTACCGATTGAATTTTGCTATTTGTACACTGATTTTTGACACGTTGTTGTACACTTGCATTGTTGTCAAGTGTCAATTAGATCGGAAAATTGTTTGAAATTTAAATTGTTCAGTAGGGCAATGTCACGTGACAAAGTGTAAACTAAAGTATACACCATAGTTTACATGTAGCAAGGTTCTTACCGATTGAACTTTTGTATTTGTACACTGATTTTTGACACGTTGTTGAAAATTGCATTGTTGTCAAGTGTCAATTAGATGGGAAAACTATTTGAAATTTAAATTGTCCGCTACGATGTTCGACACTTCCATTATTTTCAAGTTTCAATTGGATGGGAAAACGTTTTAAAATTTAAATAGTCCAATAGGGTAATGTCATGTGGTAAAGTGTAAACTATAGTGTACACCAAAGTGTACATGTAGCAAGCTTCTTACCGATTGAACTTTGCTATTTGTACACTAATTTTTGACATGTTGTTTGACACTTGCATTATTGTCGAGTATCAATTGGATAGGAAAACTATTTGAAATTTAAACTATCCAACAGGGTAATGTCAATGTCAAGGTGTAAATTAAAGTGGACCCCATAGTATGCATGTGGCAAGGTCCTTACCAATTGAACTTTGCTATTGTACACTGATTTTCTTCATGTTGTTTGGCAATTGCATTGTTGTCAAGTGTCAATTGGATGGAAAAACTATTTGAAATTTAAACTGTCCAATAAAATAATGTCGCGAGCCAAAGTGTAATCTAAGGAGTACACCATAGTGTACATATAGCAAGGTTTTTACGGATTGAACTTCGCTATTTGTACACTGATTTTTGACACGTTGTTTGACACTTGCATTGTTAACAAGAGTTAATTGGATGGGAAAATTATTTGAAATTTAAACTGTCCAATAGGGTAATGTCACGTGGCAAAGTGTATAGCATAGTGTACATGCAGCAAGGTCCTTACCGATTGAACTTTGCTATTTATACACTAATTTTTGACACGTTGTTTGATACTTGCATTGTTGTCAGGTGTCAATTAGATTGGAAAATTGTTTGAAATTTAAACTGTCCAATAGGGTAATGTCACATGGTAAAGTGTGAATTAAAGTGTACACCATAGTGTACATATGGCAAGGTTTGTACCGATTGAAATTCGCTCTTTGTACACTGATTTTTGGCACGTTGTTTGACACTTATGTTGTTGTCAAGTGTCAATTCAATGAGAAAACTACTTGAAATTTAGACTGTCCAGTAGGGTAGTGTCACTAGAAAAAGTGTAAAGTAAAGTGTACACCATAGTGTACACGTTGCAAGGTTCTTACCGATAGAAATTTGCTATTTGTACACTGATATTTGACACATTGTTTGACACTTGCACTTTTGTCATGTGTCAATTGGATGGGGAAATTGTTTGAAATTTAAACAGTCCAACAGGGTAATGTCACGTGGCAAAGTGTAAACTAAAGTGTACACCATATTGTACATGTTTTAAGGTCCTTACCGATTGAACTTTGCTATTTGTACACAGATTTTCGTGACGTTCTTTGACAATTACATTGGTGTCAAGTGTCAATTGGATGGAAAATCTGTTTGAAATTTAAACTGTCCAATAGAGTAATGTCGCGAGGCAAAGTGTAAACTAAAGTGTACACCCTAGTGTACATGTAGCAAGATTCTTACCGATTGAACTCTGCTATTTGTACACTGATTTTTGACACGTTGTTTGACACTTGTATTATTGTCAAGTGTCAATTGGATGGGAAGACCGTTTGAATTTTAAACTGTCCAATAGGGTAATATCACGTGGCAAGGTGTAAATTAGAGTGTATACGTTGCGAAGTTTTTACCGTTTGGACTTTTCTATTTGTACACTGATTTTTGACACGTTGTTCGACACTTGCATTGTTGTCAAGTGCCAATTGGATGGGAAAACTATTTGAAATTTAAACTGTCCAACAGGGTAATGTCACATTTCAAGGTGCAAATTAATGTGTACACTGTAATGTATATGCAGCAAGCTTCTTAATGATTGAACACTGCTATTTGTACATTGATTTTTGAAACATTGTTTGACACTTACATTATTGTTAAGTGTTAATTGGAAGGGATAACTGTTTGAAATTTAAACTGTCCAACAAGGTAATGACACGCAGCAAAGTGTAAACTAAAGTGTACACCAAAATGTACATGTGGCAAGGTTTTTATCGATTGAACTTTGCTATTTGTACACTGATTTTTGACACATTGTTTGACACTTGCATTGTTGTTAGGTGTCAATTAGATGGGAAACTTTTTGAAACTTAAACTATCCAGGGTGTACATATCGCAAGGTTCTTACCGAATGAAATTTGTTCTTTGTACACTGATTTTTGACATGTTGTTCGACACTTGCATTGTTGTCATGTGTCAATTGGATGGGAAAACTGTTTAAAATTTAAACTGTCCAACAGGATAATGTCACATCGAAAGGTGTAAATTAAAGTGTACACTATAGTGTACATGTAGCAAGGGTCTTATCGATTGAACTTTGTTATTTGTACACTGATTTTTGACAGGATGCTTGATACTTGCATTGTTGTCAAGTGTCAATTCGATGGGAAAATTGTTTGAAATTTAAACTGTCCAGTAGGGTAGTGTCACGTGGCAAAGTGTAAAGTAAAGTGTACACCATAGTGTACATGTCGCAAGGTTCCTACCGATTGAACTTTGCTATTCGTACACTAGTTTTTGACACGTTGTTTGACACTTGCACTATTGTGATGTGTCAATCGGATGGGAAAACTGTTTGAAATTTAAATAGTCCAATAGGGTAATGTCACATGGCAAAGTGTAAATGAAAGTGTACATCATACTGTACATGTCTCAAGGTCTTTACCGATTGAACTTTGATATTTGTACACAGATTTTCATCATGTTCTTTTACAATTACATTGGTCTCAAGTGTCAATTGGATGGAAAAATTGTTTGAAATTTAAACTGTCCAATAGAGTAGTGTCACGAGGCAAAGAGGTAAACTAAAGTGTGCACCATAGTGTACATGTAGCAATGTTCTTACCGATTGAACTTTGCTATTTGTACACTGATTTTTGACACGTTGTTTGACACTTGCATTGTTGTCAAGTGTCAATTAGATGGGAAAACTATTTGAAATTTAAATTGTCCAACAGGGTAATGACATGTGGCAAAGTGTAAAGTAAAGTGTACACCATAGTGTGCATGTGGCAAGAATCTTACCGATTGAACTTTGCTATTTGTACACTAATTTTTTATACGTAGATTGATACTTGCATTGTTGTCAGGTGTAAATTCGATGGGAATACTATTTGAAATTTAAACTGTCCAAAGGGTAACGTCACATGTCATGGTGTAAATTAATGTGCACACCACAATGTATATGTAGTAAGGTTGTTAAGGATTGAACTTTGCTATTTGTACATTGATTTTTGACACATTGTTCGACACTTGTATTGTTGTAAAGTGTTAATTGGAAGGGACAACTATTTTAAATTTAAACTGTCCAACTGGGTAATGACACATGGCAAAGTGTAAACTAAAGTGTACACCATAGTGTACACGTGGCAAGGTTCTTACCAATTAAACTTTGCTATTTGTACACTGATTTTTGACACGCTATTTGACACTTGCATTGTTGTCATGTGTCAAGTAGACAGGAAACTATTTGAAACTTAAACTGTCCAGGGTGTACATGTCGCAAGGTTCTTACCGAATGAAATTTGCTATTTGTACACTGATATTTGACATGTTATTTGGCACTTGCATTATTGTCATGTGTCAATTGGATGGGAAAACTATTTGAAATTTAACCTGTCCAACAGGGTAATATCATGTGGAAAGGTGTAAATTAAAGTGTACACCATAATATACATACAGCAAGGTTCTTATCGATTGAACTTTGCTATTTGTACACTGATTTTTGACACGCTGTTTGACACTTGTATTGTTCTAAAGTGTCAATTGGATGGAAAAACTTTATGAAATTTAATAGAGTAATTTCATGGATCAAAGTGTACACCATAGTGTACATGTAGGAAGGTTCTTACCGATTGAACTTTGATATTTGTGCACTGATTTTTGACAAGACACTGCATTGTTATCAAGTGTCAATTGGATGGGAAAATTGTTCGAAACTTAAACCGTCCAACAGGGTAATGACACGTGGCAAAGTGTAAACTAAAGTGTACACCATAGTGTACATGTGGCAAGGTCCTTATCGATTAAAATTTGCTATTTGTACACTAATTTTTGACACATTTTTTACACTTGCAATGTTGTCAAGTGTCAATTGGATGGGAAAATTTTTTAAAATTTAAACTGTCCAATAGGGTAATGTTACGTGGCAAGGTCTAAACTAAAGTGCACACCACAGTGTACATGTAGAAAGGATCTAACTTATTGAAATTTGTTATTTGTGCACTGATTTTTGACACATTGTTTGACGCTTGCATTGTTGTCAAGTTTCAATTAGATGGAAAAACTGTTTGAAATTTTAACTGTCTAGTAGGGTAGTGTCACGTGGCAAGGTGTAAACTAAAGTGTACACCATAGTACACATGTCGCAAGGTTCTTATCGATGGAACTTTGCTATTTGTACACTGATTTTTGACACGTTGTTTGATTGCAAGTGTCAATTGGATAGGAAATCTATTTGAAATTTAAACCGTCCAACAGGGTAATGTCATGTGGTAAGGTGTAAATTAAAGTATACACCACAGTGTACATGTAACAAGGTTCTTACCGATTGAACTTTGCTATTTGTACATCGATTTTCGACACGTTGTTTAACACTTGTATTGATGTAAAGTGTCAATTTGATGGAAAATCTTTTTGAAATTTAATAGAGTAATGTCACGGGGCAAAGTGTAAACAAAAGTGTACACCATAATGCACATGTAGTAAGGTTCTTACCGATTGGACTTTACTATTTGCATACTGATTTTTGACACGTTGTTTGACACTTGCATTGTTGTCAAGTATCAATTGGATGGGAAAATTGTTTGAAATTTAAACTGTCAAATAGGGTAATGTCACGTGGCTAGGTGTAAATTAAAGTGTACACCACAGTGTACATGTAGCAAGGTTCTTACTGATTAAACTTTGCTATTTGTACACAGATTTTTGACACGTTGTTTAACACTTGTATTGTTGTAAAGTGTCAATTGGATGGAAAAACTTTTTGAAATTTAATAGAGTAATGTCATGGGGCAAAGTGTAAACTAAAGTGTACATCATAATGTATATGTGGCAGGATTCTTACCAATTGAACTTTGTTGTTTGTAAACTGATTTTTAACACGTTGCATGACACTTGCACTGTTGTCAGGTGTCAATTAGATGAGAAAACTCTTTGAAATTTAAACTATCCAACATGGTAATGTCACATGGTAAAGTGTAAAATAAAGTGTACATGTAGCAAGGTTCTTACCGATTGAACTTTGCTATTTGTACATAGATTTTTGACACGTTGTTTGACACTTGCATTGTTGTCAAGTGTCAATTCAATGGGAAAATAGTTTGAATTTAAACTGTCCACTAGGGTAGCGTCACGTGGCAAAGTTTAAATTAAAGTGTACACCATAGTGTACATGTCTCAAGGTTCCTACCGATTATACTTTGCTATTTGTACACTGATAATTGACACGTTGTTTGACACTTGCATTGTTGTCAAGTTTCAATTGGATGAGAAAACTGTTTGAAATTTAAACTGTCCAACAGGGTAATGTCACATGTCAATGTGTGAATTAAAGTGGACCCCATAGTGTACATGTAGCAAGGTTCTCACCGATTGAACTCTGCTATTTGTACATTGATTTTTGACACGTTGTCTGACACTTGTATTGGTGTCAAGTGTCAATTGTTTGAGAAAACTTTTTAAAATTTAAACTGTCCAATAAGGTAATGTCACGTGGAAAAGTGTAAACTAAAGTGTACAACATAGTGTACATGTAGCAAGGTTCTCACCGATTGAACTTTACTATTTATACACTAATTTTTGACACGTTTTTTGACACTTGCATTGTTTTTAAGTGTCAATTGGATGGAAAAACTATTTGAAATTTAAACTGTCCAACAGGGTAATATCACGTGGCAAATCGTAAATAAATTGTACACCATCGGGTACATGTGGCAAGGTCATTGAACTTTGCTAATTGTACACTGATTTTCGTCACGTTGTTTGACAATTGCATTGTTCTCAAGTGTCAATTGGATGGAAAAACTGTTTCAAATTTAAACTGACCAATAGAGTAATGTCGCGAGGCAAAGTGTAAACTAAAGAGTACACCATAGTGTACATGTAGCAAGGTTCTTACCGATTGAACTTTGCTATTTGTACACTGATTTTTGAGATGTTTATTGACACTTACATTGTTGACAAGTGTCAATCGGATGGAAAAATTGTTTGAAATTTAAACTGTCCGATAGGGCAATGTCACGTGACAAAGTGTACACCATAGTGTACATGCAGCAAGGTCCTTACTGATTGAACTTTGCTATTTGTACACTAATTTTTGACACATCGTTTGACACTTGCATTGTTGTCAAGTGTCAATTAGATTGGAAAACTGTTTGAAATTTAAACTGTCCAGTGGTGTAATGTCACAAGGCAAAGTGTAAACTGTAGAGTACACCATAAGGTACATGTAGCAAGGTTTTTACCGATTGAACTTTGCTATTTGCACATTGATTTTTGACACGTTGTTTGACACTTGCATTATTGTCAAGTGTCAAGTTGATGGGAAAATTGTTTGAAATTTAAACAGCCCAATAGGGTAATGTCATGTGGTAAGGTGTTAATTAAAGTGTACACCATACTATACACGTTGCGAGGTTCTAACCGATTGAACTTTGCTATTTGTACACTGATTTTTGACACGTTGTTCGACACTTGAATTGTTGCCAACTGTCAATTGGATAGGAAAACTGTTCGACATTTAAACTGTCCAACAGGGTAATGTCACGTGTCAAGGTGTAAATTAAAGTATACACCATAGTACATATGTAGCAAGGTTCTTGACGATTAAACTCTGCTATTTGTACATTGATTTTTGACACGTTGTTCAATACTTGCATTGTTGTCAAGTGTCAATTGGATGTGAAAATCGTTTGAAATTTAAACTGTTCAACAGGATAATGTCACATGTGAAGGTGTAAATTAAAGTGTACACCATAGTGTATATGTAGCAAGGTTCTTACCAATTGAACTCTACCATTTGTACATTGATTTTTGAGACGTTGTTCGACACTTGCATTATTATCAAGTGTCAATTGGATTGAAAAACTATTCGAAATTTAAATTGTCCAACATGGTAATGTCACGTGTCAAGGTGTAAATTAAAGTGTACACCCTAGTATATATGTAACAAGGTTCTTACCGCTTGAACTCTGCTATTTGTACATTGATTTTTAAATCGTTGTTCGACACTTGCATTGTTGTTAAGTGTTAATTGGATGGAAAAACTTTTTAAAATTTAAACTGTCCAATAGGGTAATATCATGTCGCAAAGTGTAAACTAAAGTGTACAGCATAGTGTACATGTAGCAAGGTTCTTATCTATTGAACTTTGCTATTTGTACACTAATTTTCAACACGTTGTTTGACACTTGTATTTTTGTCAAGTGCCAATTGGATGGAAAAATTGTCTAAAATTTAAACTGTCCAATTGGGTAATGTCTCGTGGCAAAATGTAAACTAAAGTGTACACCATAGTGTACATGTCGCAAGGTCCTTACCGATTGACTTTTGTCATTTGTAAACTGATTTTTAACATGTTGTTTGGCACTTGCATTTTCATCATATGTCAATTAGATGGGAAAACTGCTTGAAATTCAAACTGTCCAATAGGGTAATGTCACTTGGCAAAGTGTAAACCAAAGTGTACACAATAGTGTACATGTGGCAAGGTCCTTACCGATTGAACTCTACTATTTGTACACTGATTTTCGACACATTGTTTGACACTTGCATTGTTGTCATGTGTCAATTGGATGGAAAAATGGTTTGAAATTTAAAATGTCAAATAGAGTAATGTTACGGGGCAAAGTGTACACCATAGTTTACATGTTGCATGGTTCTTACTGATTGAACTTTACTATTTGTACACAAATTTTTGACACGTTGTTTGACACTTGCATTGTTGTCAAGTGTCAATTGGGTGGGAAAGCTGTTTGAAATTTAAACTGTCCAATAGGGCAATGTCATGTGTGAAGGTGAAAATTAAAGTTTACACCATAGTGTATATGTAGCAAGGTTCTTACCGATTGAACTCTGCTATTTGTACATTGACTTTTGATACGTTGTTTGACACTTGCATTATTATCAAGTATCCATCGGATGGGAAAAATGTTTGAAATTTAAACTCTCCAGCAGGGTATTATTACGTGGCAAGGTGTAAATTAAAGCGTACACCATACTATACACGTTGCGAGGTTCTTACCGATTGAAAATTTTTATTTGTACATGGATTTTTGACAAGATGTTTGACACTTGCATTGTTGTCAAGTGTCAATTAGATGGGAAAAATGTTTGAAATTTAAACTATCCAATAGGGTAATGTCATGTGGCAAGGTGTAAACTAAAGTGTACACCGTAGTGTACATGTAGAAAGATTCCTACCGATTGAATTTTGCTATTTCTACAATGATTTCTAACACGTTGTTTAACACTTGCATTGTGTTCAAGTGTCAATTAGATGCGAAAGTTGTTTGAAATTTAAATTGTTCACCAGGGTAGTGTTACGTGGCAAAGTGTAAACTAAAGTATACACCATAGTGTACATGTCGCAAGGTTCTTACCGATTGAACTTTGCTATTTGCACACTGATTTTTGACACGTTGTTTGACACTTGCATTCTTGTCAAGTGTCAATTGGATGGAAAAAATGTTTGAAATTTAAACTATCCAACAGGGTAATGTTACATAGCAAGGTGCAAATTAAAGTGTTTACCATACTGTACACGTTGTGAGGTTCTTACTGATTGAACTTTGTTATTTATACACTGATTTTTGACATGTTGTTCGACACTTGAATTGTTGTTAAGTGTCAATTGGATGGGAAAACTGTTTGAAATTTATGTACACCATAGTATATATGTAGCAATGTTCTTACTGATTGAACTCTGCTATTTGTACATTGATTTTTGACACATTTTTCGACCCTTGCATTGTTGTCAAGTGTAAATTGGATGGGAAAACTATTTTGAAATTTAAATTGTTTAACAGGGTAATGTCACATGTCAAGGGGTAAATTAATGTGTACACCATAATGTATATGTAGCAAGGTTTTTACCGATTGAACTCTGCTATTTGTACATTAATTTTTTACACGTTCTTCGACACTTACATTACTGTCAGGTGTCAAATGGATGAAAAAATTGTTTGAAATTTAAACTATCTAACATAGTAATGTCACCTTGTCAAGGTGTAAATTAAAGTATTCACCCTAGTATATATGTAGCAAGGTTCTTATCGATTGAACTCTGCTATTTGTACACTGATTTTTGAAACATTTTTTCGACACTTGCATTGTTGTCTAGTGTCAATTGAATGAGAAAACTATTTGATATTTAAACTGTCCAACAGGGTAATGTCACATGTTGAAGTGTAAATTAAAGTTTACACCATAGTATATATGTAGCAAGGTTCTTACCTATTGAACTCTACTAATTGTACATTGACTTTTGACACGTTGTTCGACACTTGCATTGTTGTCAAGTATCAATTGGCTGGGAAAACTGTTTGAAATTTAAATTGTCCAACAAGGTAATGACACGTGGTAAAGTGTAAACTAAACTGTACACCATAGTGTACATGTTACCGATTGAACCTTGCTATTTGTACACTGATTTTTGTCACGTTGTTTAGCACTTGTATTATTGTCAGGTGTAAATTAGATGGGACAACTATTTGAAATTTAAACTGTCGAATAGGGTAATGTCACGTGGCAAAGTGTAAACTAAAGTGTACACCATAGTGTAAATGTAGCAAGATTCTTACAAATTGAACTTCACTATTCGTACCCTTATTTTGGACACGTTGTTTGACACTTTTATTGTTTTCAAGTGTTAATGGGATGGAATATTTGTTTGAAATTTAATAGAGTAATGTCATGGGGCAAATTGTAAACTAAAGTGTACACCATAGTGTACATGTGGCAAGGTTCTTACTGATTGAACTTTGCTATTTGTACACTGATTTTTGACTCGTTGCTTGACACTTACATTGTTCTCAAGTGTCAATTGGATGGGAAAACTGTTTGAAATTTAAGCTATCCAAAAGGGTACTATCACGTGGCAAAGTGTAAATTAAAGTGTGCACCGGAACGCTACTTAATTTACTTAGCTTAACCGGTGGTTCAGTAACAAGTGTATACGTTTTAGCGAAAGCTTACATCTTCGGATAATAATTTAAATAACAATACTTCAAATACTTTAAACAAAAACACTGAATCGTAGGTGTCATAGGTGCAGTCGTGATCAAGCTATACATTTCAAAGCATTAACTTTATAACTTTTCATATATGCCGTACCCGGAAGCACCATTTGACAGGAAGGGGTATGCCTACCCGAGGACACCATTTGACATACGAACATTTCTTCAACATAGAGGGGTATGTCGTACCGGAGTACCATTTGACATACAAACATTAACATGAATCGAAACTTATAACTTAACACGATTAAACACATTGCACCTCTACCTACCTTGATTGATGCTTTATCTGAAGATGTAAGCTTCCGATAAAACGTATACACTTGTTACTAAACCATCGATTAAGCTAAGTAAAGTAAGTAGCGTTCCGGTCCACTAGGGGTCGGGACATTACAAAAACTGTTTGAAATTTGAACTGTCAAATAGGCTAATGACACGTGGCAAAGTGTAAACTATAGTGTAACCATAGTGTACATGTGGAAAGGTTCTTACCGATTGAACTTTGCTATTTGTACACTGATTTTTAACACATTTTTTAACACTCGGTATTGTTGTCAGGTGTCAATTAGATGGGAAAACTATTTAAAATTTAAACTATCCAACAGTGTAATGTCACGTGGCAAAGTGTAAACAAAAGTGTGCACAATATTGTACATGTAGCAAGTTTCTTACTGATTGAATTTTGCTACTTGTACACTGATTTTTGACATGTTGTGTGACACTTGCATTGTTGTCCAGTGTCAATTTGATGGGAAAACTATTTGAAATTTTAACTATCCGGTAGGGTGGCATTACATGGTGAAGCGTAAACTAAAGTGTACACCATAGTGTACATGTCGCAAGCTTCTTACCGATTGAACTCTGTTATTTGTACACTAATTTTTGACATGTTGTTTGACACTTGCATTGTTGTCAAGTGTCAGTTGGATGGAAAAACTATTTGAAATTTAAAATGTCCAACAGGGTAATATCACGTGTCAATGTGTAAATTAAAGTGTACATCATAGTGTACATGTCGCAAGTTTCTTACCGATTGAACTTTGCTATTTGTACATTAATTTTTGACACGTTGTTTGACACTTACATTGTTGTCAAGTGTCAATTGGATGGGAAAACTGTTTGAAATTTAAAATGTTCAACAGGGTAATGTCACGTGTCAAGGTGTAAATTAAAGTGTAGACTATAATGTACATGTAGCAATGTTCTTACCGATTGAACTTCACTATATCTACATTGATTTTTGACACGTTGTTCGACACTTACATTGTTGTCAAGTGTCAATTGGATGGGAAAACTATTGGAAATTTACACCGTCAAACAGGGCAATGTCAAGTGGCGAGAGGTTCTTACCGATTGAACTTTACTATTTGTACACTAATTGTTGACACATTTTTCGACTCTTGTATTGTTGTCAAGTGTCAATTGGATGGGAAAATTGTTTAAAATTTAAACTTCCCAATAGGATAATGTCACGTGGCAAAGTGTAAACTGAAGTATACACGATAGTGTACATGTAGTAAGGTCCTTACCGATTGAACTTTGCCACTGGTACACTGATTTTCGACACGTTATTTGACACTTACATTGTTGTCAAGTGTCAATTAAATGGAAAAATTGTTTGAAATTTGAATTGCCCAACAGGGTAATGTCACGTGGCAAAGTGTAAGCTAAGGTGTACATGTAGCAAGGTTCATACCGATCAAACTTTGCGATTTGTACTTTTATTTTTGACACATTGTTTGACACTTGCATTGTTGTCAATTGTTAATTGGATTGAAAAACTGTTTGAAATTTATACTGTCCAACAGGTTAATGTCACGTGGTAAAGTGTAAACAAAAGTGAGATGCACCATGGAGTACATGTAGCAAGGCTCTTACGGATTGAACTTAGCTATTTTTACACTGATTTTTGATATGTTGTTTGACACTTGTATTGTTATCAAGTGTCAGTTGGATGAGAAAATGGTTTGAAATTTAAGAAGTCCAATAGGGTAATGTCATGTGGCAAAGTGCAAATTAAAGTGTACACCATAGTGTACATGTCGTAAGGTTCTTACCGATTAAATTTTGGAATTTGTACACTGATTTTTGACACATAGTTTGACACTTGCATTGTTGTCAAGTGTCAATTGCATGATAAAACTATTTGAAATTTAGAAAAGTGTACACCATAGTGTACATGTCTCAAGGTTCTTACCGATTGAACTTTGCTATATGTTCACTGATTTTTGACATGTTTTTTGGCACTTGTATTGTTGTCAAGTGTCAATTGGATGGGATAACAGTTTTAAATTTAAACTGTCCAACAGGGTGATGTCACGTGTTAAATTGTAAACTAAAGTGTACACCATAGTGAACATGTAGCAAGGTTCTTAGCATTTAAACTTTGCTATTTGTACATTAATTTTTGACACATTGTTTGACACTTCTATTGTTGTCAAGTGTCAATTGGATGGGAAATTTGTTTGAAATTTAAATTGTTCAGTAAGGTAGTGTCATGTGGCAAAATGTAAACTAAAGTATATACCATAGTGTACATGTCGCAAGGTTCTTACCGATTGAACTTTGCTATTTGTACACTGATTTTCGACACGTTGTTTAACACATGCATTGTTGTCAAGTGTCAATTGGATGGGAAAACTGTTCGAAATTTAAACTGTCCAACAGGGTAATGTCACGTGGCAAGGTGTAAGTTAAATTGTTTACCATGCTGTACATATTGCGAGGTTCTTACCGATTGAACTTTATTATTTGTACACTGATTTTTGACACGTTGTTCGACACTTGAATTGTTGTCAAGTGTCAATTGGATGGGAAAACTGTTTGAAATTTAAACTATCCAAGAGGGTAATGTCATGTGTCAAGGTGTAAATTAAAGTGTACATCATAGTATATATGTACCAATGTTCTTACCGAGTAAACTCTTCTATTTGTACATTAATTTTTGACACGTTGTTCGACACTTCCATTGTTTTCAAGTGTCAATTGGAGGGAAAAACTATTTGAAATTTAAACTGTCCAAGAGGTTAATGTCACATGTCAAGGGGTAAATTAAAGTGTACACCATAGTGTATATGTAGCAAGGTTCTTACTAATTGAATTCTGCTATCAAGTGTCAATTGGATAGGAAAATTGTTTGATATTTAAACTGTCCAACAGGGTAATGTCACATGTCGAGGTGTAAATTAATGTGCACATCATACTGTATACGTAGCAAGGTTCTTTCCGATTTAACTCTTCTATTTGTACATTGATCTTTGACACGTTGTTCGACACTAGCATTGTTGTTAAGCGTTAATTGGATGGAAAAACTTTTTAAAATTAAAACTATCAAATATGGCAATATCACGTGGCAAAGTGTAAACTAAAGTGTATACCATAGTATACGTATAGCAAGGTTTTTACCGATTGAATTTTGCTATTTGTACACTGATTTCTGACATGTTGTTTGATACTTGCATTATTGTCAAGTGTCAATTGGATGGGAAAACTGTTTGAAATTTAAACTGTCCGACAGGGTAATATCTCGTGTCAAGGTGAAAATTAAAGTTTACACCGTAATATATATGTAGCAAGGTTCTTACCGATTGAACTCTGCTATTTGTACATAGACTTTTTACAAGTTGTTCGACACTTGCATTATTGTCAAGTATCAATTGGCTAGGAAAATTGTTTGAAATTTAAATTGTCCAACAGGGTAATAACACATGGTAAAGTGTAAACTAAACTGTACACCATAGTGTACATGTTACCGATTGAACTTTGTTATTTGTACACTAATTTTTGGCACGTTGCTTGACACTTTTATTGTTGTAAGGTGTAAATTAGATGGGAAAACTATTTGAAATTTAAACTGTCCAACAGGGTAATATCACGTGGCAAAGTGTAAACTAAAGTGTACACCATAGTGTAAATGTAGCAAAGTTCTTACAGATTGAACTTCACTATTTGTACACTGATTCTTGACTCGTTGTATGACACTTGCATTGTTGTCAAGTGTCAATTGGAAGGGAAAACTGTTTGAAATATAAACTGTCCAAAAAGGTATTGTCATATGGCAAGGTGCAAATTAAAGTGTTCACCATACCGTAAACGTTGCGAGGTTCTTACCGAATTAACTTTGCTATTTGTGCACTGATTTTTGACACGATGTTTGACACTTGCATTGTTGTTAGGTGTCAATTAGATGGGAAAACTACTTGAAATTTAAAATATCTAACAGGACAATGTCACGTGGCAATGTGTAAACTAAAGTGTACACCATATTGTACATCTGGCAACATCCCTACCAATTGAACTTTGTTATTTATACACTGATTTTGGACACGTTGT
This sequence comes from Olea europaea var. sylvestris, assembly GCF_002742605.1. Lineage (NCBI taxonomy): Eukaryota > Viridiplantae > Streptophyta > Magnoliopsida > Lamiales > Oleaceae > Olea > Olea europaea. The sequence continues at coordinate 284,243 of NW_019263768.1, read as the reverse complement.
TTGGCATTTGTATTGTTTTCAAGTGTTAATTGGATGGAAAATTTGTTTGAAATTTAATAGAGTAATGTCAAGCGGCAAAGTGTAAACTAAAGTGTACACCATAGTGTACAAGTGGCAAGGTTCTTACCGACCGATTGAACTTTGCTATTTGTACACTGATTTTTGACACATTGTTTGACACTTGCATTGTTGTCAAGTGTCAATTGGATGGGAAAATTGTTTGAAATTTGACCTGTCCAACAGAGTAATGACACATGGCAAAGTGTAAACTAAAGTGTAACCATAGTGTACATGTGGGTAGGTTCTTACCAATTGAATTTTGCTATTTGTACGCTGATTTTTAACACGTTATTTGACACTTGTATTGTTGTCAGGTGTCAATTAGACGGGAAAGCTGTTTGAAATTTAAATTGTCCAACAGTAAAATGTCACGTGGTAAAGTGTAAACAAAAATGTACACCATAGTGTACATGTGGCAAGGTTCTTACCGATCGAACTTTGCTATTTGTACACTAATTTTCGATACGTTGTGTGACACTTGCATTATTGTTAGGTGTCAATTAGATGGGAAAACTGTTTGAAATTTAAACTGTCCTATAGGGTAATGACACGTGGCAAGTGTAAACTAATGTGTAACAATAGTGTACACGTGGCAAGGTTCTTACCGATTGAACCTTGCTATTTGTACACTAATTCTTGACACGTTGTTTGACAATTGCATTTTTGTCAAGTGTCAATTAGATGTGAAAATAGTTTGAAATTTGAACTGTCCAATAGGGTAATGACACGTGGTAAAGTGTAAACTACAGTATAATCATAGTGTACATTTGGCAAGGTTCTTATCGATTGAACTTTGCTATTTGTACACTGATTTTTAACACGTTTTCTAACACTTGTATTGTTGTCAGGTGTCAATTAGATGGGAAAAATGTTTGAAATTTAAACTGTCCAATAGGGTAATGTCACGTGTCAAGGTGTAAATTAAAGTGTACACCATAGTGTGCATGTCGCAAGTTTCTTACCAATTGAACTTTGCTATTTGTACACTAATTTTTGACACTTGCATTGTTGTCAAGTGTCAATTGGATGGGGAAACTATTTGAAATTTAAAATGTTCATAAGGTTAATGTCACGTGTCAAGGTGTAAATTAAAATGTACACCATAGTGTACATGTAGCAAGGTTCTTACTGATTTAGCTTTACTATTTGTACATTGATTTTTGACACGTTGTTCGACACTTGCACTTTCATTGTTGTCAAGTGTCAATTGGATGGGAAAACTAGTTGAAATTTAAACCGTCCAATAGGATAATGTCACATGGCGAGATGTAAACTAAAGTGTACACGATAGTGTACACATTGCGAGGTAATTACCGATTGAACTTTGCTATTTGTACACTAATTGTTGACCCATTGTTCAACTCTTATATTGTTGTCAAGTGTCAATTGGATGGGAAAGTTGTTTAAAATTTAAACTTTCCAATAAGGTAATGTCACGTGACAAAGTGTGTAAACCAAAGTATACACGATAGTGTATATGTAGTAAGGTCCTTACAGATTGAACTTTGCCACTAGTACACTAATTTTCGACACGTTGTTTGACACTTACATTGTTGTCAAGTGTCAATTGAATGGAAAAATTATTTGAAATTTAAATTGTCCAACAGGGTATGTCACGTGGGAAAGTGTAAACTAAGGTGTACATGTAGTAAGGTTCATACCGATCGAACTTTGCTATTTGTACTTTTAATTTTTGACACATTGTTTGACACTTGCATTGTTGTCAATTGTTAATTGAATTGGAAAACTGTTTGAAATTTATACTGTCCAACAGGTTAATGTCACGTGGTAAAGTGTAAACAAAAGTGAGATACACCATGGTATACATGTGGCAAGGTTCTTATCGATTGAACTTTGCTATTTGTACACTCATTTTTGATATGTTGTTTGACATTTGCATTGTTATCAAGTGTCAGTTGGATGAGAAAACTATTTGAAATTTAAGCAGTCCAACAGGATAATGTCACGTGGCAAAGTGTAAATTAAAGTGTACATCATAGTGTACATGTCGCAAGGTTCTTATTGATTAAACTTTGCTATTTGTACACTAATTTTTGACACGTTGTTTGACACTTCCATTGAATTTAAACTGTCCAACAGGGTGATGTCACGTGTTAAATTGTAAACTAAAGTGTACACCATAGTGAACATGTAGCAAGGTTCTTAGCATTTAAACTTTGCTATTTGTACATTAATTTTTGACACATTGTTTGACACTTCTATTGTTGTCAAGTGTCAATTGGATGGGAAACTATTTGAAATTTAAACTGTCCAACAGGATAATGTCACGTGACAAAGTTTAAACTAACGTGTACACCATATTATACATCTGGCAACATCCTTACTGATTGAACTTTGCTATTTGTACACTGATTTTTTACACGTTATTTAACACTTGTACTGTTGTCATGTGTCAATTGGATGGAAAAACTATTTGAAATTTAAATTGTCCAATAGAGTAATGTCATGGGGAAAAGTGTAACCTAGAGTGTATACCATAGTGTACACGTAGTAAGGTTCTAACCGATTGAACTTTGCGATTTGTACCCTCATTTTTGTCAAGTTGTTTGACATTTGCATTGTTGTTGAGTGTCAATTGGTTGGGAAAAGTGTTTGAAATTTAAATTGTCCAACAGGGTAATGTCACGTAGCAAAGTGTAAATTAAAGTGTGCACCATAGTGTAGATTTAGCAAGGTTCTTACAATTGAACTTTACTATTTGCACATTGATTTTTGACACGTTTTTTGACACTTGCATCGTTGTCAATTGTCAATTCGATGTAAATTTTTTTTGAAATTTAAACTGTCCAATAGGGTAATGTCACGTGAAAAAGTGTAAACTAAAGTGTACGCATAGTGTACATGTGGCAAGGTTCTTACCGTTTGAATTTTGCTATTCGTAAACTGATTTTTAACACGTTGTTTGAAACTTGCATTGTTTTCAGGTGTCAATTAGATGAGAAACTACTATTTGAAATTCAAACAGTTCAACAGGGTAATGTCACGTCGCAAAGTGCAAACTAAAGTGTGCACCCTAGTGTACACATCGCAAGGTCCTTACCGATTGAATTTTTCTATCTGTACACTGATTTTTGACACATTGTTTGACACTTGCATTGTTGTCAGGGGTCAATTAGATGGGAAAAATATTTGAAATTTTAACTGTCCAATTGGGCAATAACGCATGTCGAAGTGTAAACTAAAGTACACCATAGTGTACATGTAGTAAGGTTCTTACCAATAGAACTCTGCTATTTGTGCACTGATTTTTGACACGTTATTTGACACTTATATTATTGTCAAGTGTCAATTAGATGGGAAAACTGTTTGAAATATAAACTATCCAGTAGAGTAATGTCACGTGGCAAATTTCAAACTAAAGTGTACACCATAGTGTACATGTCGCAAGGTTCTTACCGATTGAAATTTGCTATTGGTACATTGATTTTTGACATGTTGTTTGACACTTGCATTGTTTTCAGGTGTTAATTGGATGAGAAAACTATTTGAAATTTAAACTGTCCAACAGGGTAGTGTCACGTGGCAAGGTGTAAATTAAAGTCTACACCATAGTGTACATGTAGCAAGGTTTTTACCGATTGACCTTTGCCATTTGTACACTAATTTTCGACACGTTGTTTGACACTTGTATTGTTTTCAAGTGTCAATTGGATGGGAAAACTATTTGAAATTTAATAAAGTAATGTCACGGGGCAAAGTGTAAACTAAAATGTACACTATATTGTACATGTAGCAAGGTTCTTACCGATTGATCTTTGTTATTTGTACACTGATTTTTGACACGTTGTTTGATACTTGCATTTTTGTCAAGTTTCAATTGGAAGAGAAAAGTGCTTGAAATTTAAACTGTCCAACAGGGTAATGACACGTGGCAAACTAAAAGCCAAAGTGTACACCATAGTGTACATGTGGCGAGGTTCTTACCGATTGAACTTTGCTATTTGTACACTGATTTTTAACACGTTGTTTGACACTTGCATTGTCATCATGCGTCAATTAGATGGGAAAACTGTTTGAAATTTAAACTGTCCAACAGGGTAATGTTACATGGCAAAGTGTAAACTAAAGTGTACACCATAATGTACATGCAACAAGGTTATTGCCGATTGTACTTTGCTATTTGTACACTGATTTTTGACATGTTGCTTGACACTTGCATTGTTGTCAAGTTTCAGTTTGATGAAAAAACTGTTTGAAATTTAAACAGCCCAATAGAATAGCGTCACGTGTAAAAGTGTACACTATAGTGTACATGTAGCAAGGTTCTTACCGATTGAACTTTGCTATTTGTACACTATTTTTTGACACGTTGTTTGTCACTTGCATTGTTGTCAAGTGTCAATTCGATGGAAAAACTACTTGAAATTTAAATTGTCCAGTAGGGTTGTGTCACGTGGTAAAGTGTAAACTGAAGTGTACACCATAGTGTACATGTCGCAAGGTTCTTACCGATTGAACGTTGCTATTTGTACACTAATTTTTGACACGTTGTTTGACACTTTCATTGTTGTCAAGTGCCAGTTGGAGAGAGAAACTGTTTAAAATTTAAACTATCCAATAGGGTAATGTCTCGTGGCAAAGTGTAAATTAAAATGTACACCATAGTGTACATGCAGCAAGGTGCTTACCGATTGACTTTTGCCATTTATAAACTGATTTTTAACATGTTTTTCGACACTTACATTGTTGTCAGGTGTCAATTAGATGGGAAAACCAATTGAAATTTAAATTGTCCAACAGGGTAATGTCATTTGGCAAAGTGTAAACTAAGGTGTACATGTAGCAAGGTTCATACCAATCGAACCTTGCTATTTGTACTTTTATTTTTGACACGTTGTTTGACACTTGCATTGTTGTCAATTGTTAATTGGATTCGAAAACTGTTTGAAATTTATATTGTCCAATAGGTTAATGTTACGTGGTAAAGTGTAAACTAAAGTGAGATACACCATGGTGTACATGTAGCAAGTTTCTTATCGATTGAACTTAGCCATTTGTACACTCATTTTTGATATGTTGTTTGACACTTACATTGTTATCAAGTGTCAGTTGGATGAGAAAACTGTATGAAATTTAAGCAGTCCAATAGGGTAATGTCACGTGGCAATGTGTAAATTAAAGTTTACACCATAGTATACATGTCGTAAGGTTCTTATCGATTAAACTTTGCTATTTATACGCTAATTTTTGACATGTTGTTTGACACTTGCATTGTAATTAAGTGCCATTTGGATGGAAAAATTGTTTGAAATTTAAATTGTCCAACTGGGTAATGTCACGTGTCAAAGTGTAAACTAAAGTGTACACCATAGTGTAAATGTAGCAAGGTTCTTAACGATTGAACTTTACTATTTGTAAACTAATTTTTGACACGTTGTTTGACACTTGCATTGTTGTCAAGTGTCAATTGGAATGAAAAACTATTTGAAATTCAAACTGTCCAACAGGGTAATGACCCGTGGTAAAGTGTAAACTAAAGTGTACACCATAGTGTACATGTCTCAAGGTTCTTACCGATTGAACTTTGCTATATGTTCACTGATTTTTGACATGTTTTTTGGCACTTGCATTGTTGACAAGTGTCAATTGGATGGGATAACAGTTTGAAATTTAAACTGTCCAACAGGGTGATGTCACGTGTTGAATTCTAAACTAAAGTGTACACCATACTGAACAGGTAGCAAGGTTCTTAGCATTTAAACTTTGCTATTTGTACATTAATTTTTGACATATTGTTTGACACTTCTATTGTTGTCAAGTGTTAATTGGATGGGAAATTGTTTGAAATTTAAACTGTCCAATAGGGTAATGTCACGTGGCAAAGTTTAAACTAAAGTGTACACCATATTGTACATCTGGCAACGTGCTTACCAATTGAACTTGGCTATTTGTACACTAATTTTTGACACATTTTTTGACACTTGTATTGTTGTCAAGTGTTAATTGGATGGAAAAATTGTTTGAAATTTAAACTGTTCAATAGAGTAATGTCATGGGAAAAAAGTGTAAACTAGAGTGTACACCATAGTGTACATGTAGTAAAGGTTCTAACCGATTGAACTTTGCTATTTGTACACTCATTTTTGTCACATTGTTTGACACTTGCATTGTTGTCGAGTGTCAATTAGTTGAATAAATAGTTTGAAATTTAAATTGTCCAACAGGGTAAAGTCATGTTGCGAAGTGTAAATTAAAGTGTGCACCATAGTGTACATTTAGCAAGGTTCTTACGATTGAACTTTGCTATTTGTACATCGATTTTTGACACGTTTTTTAACACTTGCATCGTTGTCAATTGTCAATTAGATGTGAAAATTGTTTGAAATTTAAACTGTCCAACAGGATAATGCCATGTGGCAAAGTGTAAACTAAAGTGCACGTATAGTGTACATGTGGCAAGGTTCTTACCGTTTGAACTTTGCTGTTCGTAAACTGAATTTTAATAATTTTTTTGAAACTTGCATTGTTTTGAGGTGTGAATTTGATGAGAAAATTGTTTGAAATTCAAACAGTTCAACAAGGTAATGTCACATGGCAAAGTGCAAACAAAAGTGTGCACCATAGTATACATGTGGCAAGGTCCTTACCAATTGAACTTTGCAATCTGTACACTGATTGTTGACACGCTATTTAACACTTGCATTATTGTCAGGGGTCAATTAGACGGGAAAACTATTTGAAATTTTAACTGTCCAGTTGGGTAATAATGCATGGCAAAGTGTAAACTAAATTTCACCATAGTGTACATGTAGCAAGGTTCTTACTGATTGAACTTTGCTATTTGTTCAATAATTTTTGACACGTTATTTGACACTTACATTATTGTCAAGTGTCAATTAGATGGGAAGACCGTTTGAAATTTAAACTGTCTAGTAGGGTAGTTTCACGTGGCAAATTGCAAACTAAAGTAAACACCATAGTGTACATGTCGCAAGGTTCTTACCGATTGAAATTCGCTATTGGTACATTGATTTTTGACATGTTTGACACTTGCATTGTTTTCAAGTGTCAATTGGATGGGAAAACTGTTTGAAATTTAAACTGTCCAACAGGGTAACGTCACGTGACAATGTGTGAATTAAGGTGTACACCATAGTGTACATGTTGCAAGGTTTTTACCGATTCAACTTTGCTATTTGTACACTGATTTTCGACACGTTGTTTGGCACTTGTATTGTTTTCAAGTGTCAATTGGATGGAAAAACTATTTGAAATTTAATAGAGTAATGTCACAGGGAAAAGTGTAAACTAAAATGTACACTATATTATACATGTAGCAAGGTTCTTACCGATTGATCTTTGCTATTTGTACACTAATTTTTGACACGTTGTTTGATAGTTGCATTGTTGTCAAGTGTCCATTGGATGAGAAAAGTGTTTGAAATTTAAACTATCCAACAGGGTAATGACACGTGGCAAATTGAAAACCAAAGTGGACACCATAGTGTACATGTGGCGAGGTTCTTACCAATTGAACTTTCCTATTTGTACACTGATTTTTAACACGTTGTTTGACACTTTCATTGTCGTCAAGTGTCAATTAGATGGGAAACTATTTGAAATTTAAACTATCCAACAGGGTAATATTACGTGGCAAAGTGTAAACTAAACTCTACACCATAGTGTACATGTAACAATGTTCTTACCGATTGTACTTTGCTATTTGTACACTAATTTTTGACATGTTGTTTGACACTTGCATTGTTGTCAAGTTTCAGTTCGATGGAAAAAATGTTTGAAATTTAAACAGTCCAATAGGGTAGTGTCACATGGAAAAGTGTAAACTAAAGTGTACACTATAGTGTACATGTAGCAAGGTTCTTACCGATTGAACTTTGCTATTTGTACGCCATTTTTTGACACGTTGTTTGTCACTTTTATTGTTGTCAAGTGTCAATTCGATGGGAAAACTACTTGAAATTTAAATTGTCCAGTAGTGTTGTGTCACGTGGCAAAGTGTAAACTAAAGTGTACACCATAGTGTACAAGTCGCAAGGTTCTTGCCGATTGAACGTTCCTATTTGTACACTAATTTTTGACACGTTGTTTGACACTTACATTGTTGTCAAGTGCCAATTGGATGGAGAAACTATTTAAAATTTAAATTGTCCAATAGGGTAATGTCTCGTGGCAAAGTGTAAACTAAAGTGTACACCATAGTGTACATGCAGTAAGGTCCTTACCAATTGACTTTTGCCATTTGTAAACTGATTTTTAACTTGTTGTTTGACACTTGCATTGTTGTCAGGTGTCAATTAGATGGGAAAATTGTTTGAAATTTTAGTTGTCCAACAGGGTAATGTCACGTGGAAAAGTGTAAACTAAAGTGTACAACATAGTGTACATTTAGTAAAGCTATTACTGATTGAACTTTGCTATTTGTGCACTGATTTTTGACATGTTGTTTGACACTTGTATCAATTAGATGTGAAAACTGTTTGGAATTTAAACTGTTTAGAAGGGTAGTGTCACGTGGGAAAGTCTAAACTAAAATGTACGCCATAGTGTACATGTCGCAAGGTTCTTACCGATTGAACTTTGCTATCTATGAACTGATTTTCAACACGTTGCTTGACACTTGCGTCGTTGTCAAGTGTTAATTAGATGGGAAAATTGTTTGGAATTTAAACTATCCAGCAGGGTAGTATCTCGTGGCAAAGTCTAAACTAAAGTGTGCACCATAGTGTACATTTAGCAAGGTTCTTACCGATTGAAATTTGCTATTTGTACCCTAATTTTTAACTTGTTGCTTGACACTTGCATTTTTGTTTGATGTCAATTAGATGGGAAAATAGTTTGAAATTCCAACTGTCCAACAAGGTAATGTCACGTGGCAAAGTGTAAACTAAAGTTTACACCACAGTGTACATGTGGCAAGTTCCCTATCGATTGAACTTTGCTATTTGTACACTAATTTTCAACACATTGTTTAACACTTGCGCAATTGTCAAGTGTCAATTAGATGGAAAAATTGTATGAAATTTAAACTTTCTAATTGAGTAATGTCACGGGGTAAAGTGTAAACTAAAGTGTACACAATAGTGTTCATGTAGCAAAAATCTTACCGATTGATCTTTGCTATTTGGACACTGATTTTCAACACATTGTTTGACACTTGCATTTTTGCCAAGTGTCAATTCGATGGGAAAATTGTTTGAAATTTAAATTGTCCAATAGGGTAATGACACGTGGCAAAGTGTAAACTAAAGTGTACACCATAGGGTACATGTGGCAACGTTCTAACCGATTGAACTTTACAATTTGTACACTTATTTTTGACACGTTGTTTGACACTTGCATTGTTATCAAGTGTCAATTAGATGGGAAAAATGTTTGAAATTTTAATTGTCCAACAGGGTAATGTCACGTGATAAACTGTAAACTAAAGTGTATACCATAGTGTACATATAGCAAGGTTCCTACCGATTGAACTTTGCTATCTGTGCACTGATTTTCAACACGTTGCTTGACACTTGCATTGTTGTCAAGTGTCAATTAGATGGGAAATCTTTTTGGAATTTAAACTATCCAGTAGGGTAGTGTCTCGTGACAAAGTCTAAACTAAAGTGTACACCATAGTGTATATTTAGCAAGGTTCATACCGATTGAAATTTGCTATTTGTACACTGATTTTTAACATGTTGCTTGACACTTGCATTTTTGTTTGATGTCAATTAGATAGGAAAACTATTTGAAATTTAAACTGTCCAACAGGATAATGTCACCTAGCAAAGTATAAACTAAAGTGTACACCACAGTGTACATATCGCAAGGTCCTTACCGATTGAACTTTGTTATTTGCACACTAATTTTCGACATGTTGTTTGACACTTGTATTGTTGTCAAGTGTCAATTAGATGGAAAAATTGTTTGAAATTTAAGCTGTCCAATAGAGTAATGTCCCTGGGCAAAGTGTAAACTAAAGTGTGCACCATAGTGTACATGTAGCAAGGTTCTTACTGATTGAACATTGTTATTTGTACACTTATCTTTGACACGATGTTTGACATTTGCATTATTGTTAAGTGTCAATTGGATTGGAAAACTGTTTGACATTTAAACTATCCAACAGGGTAATGACATGTGGCAAAGTGTAAACTAAATTGTACACTATAGTATACATGTGGCAAGGTTCTTACCGATTGAACTTTACTATTTGTACACTTATTTATGACACGTTTTTTGATACTTGAATTGTTGTCAGGTGTCAATTAGATGGGAGAACTGTTTGAAATTTTAATTGTCCAACAAGGTAATGTCATGTGGTAAAGTGTAAACTAATGTGTACACCATAGTGTACATGTAGCAAGGTTCTTACCGATTGAACTTTACTATCTTTGCACTAATTTTTGACACGTTACTTAACACTTGCATTGTTGTCAAGTGTCAATTAGATGAGAAAATTGTTTGGAATTTAAACTGTCCAGTGGGTAGTGTCATGTGGCAAAGTCTAAATTAAAGTGTACACCATAGTGTACATCTCGCAAGGTTCTTAGCGATTAAACTTTGTTATTTGTACACTGATTTTTGACACGTCGTTTGACACTTGCATTGTTGTCCAATGTCAATTGGAAGGGAAAACTATTTGAATTTTAATTTTTCCAACGGGGTAATGTCACGAGGCAAGGTGTAAATTAAAGTGTATAGCATAGTGTGCATGTAGTAAGGTTCTTATCGATTGAACTTTGTTATTTGTACACTGATTCTTGACACGTTATTTGACAGTTGTCTTATTGTCAAGTGTCAATTGGATGGAAAAATTGTCTAAAATTTATTAGAGTAATTTCTCGGGGCAAAGTGTAAACTAAAGTGTGCACCATAGTGTACATGTAGCAAGATTCTTATCGATTGAACTTTCCTATTTGTAAATTGATTTTTTACACGTAGTTTGACACTTGAATTAATGTCAAGTGTCAATTGAATGGTAAAACTGATTCAGATTCAAACGGTCTAACAGGGTAATGACACGTGGCAAAGTGTAAACAAAAGTGTACACCATAGTGTACATGTGGCAAGGTTCTTACCGATTGAACTTTGCTATTTGCACACTAATTTTTAACTTCTTGTTTGACACTTGTATTGTTGTCATGTGTCAATTAGCTGGAAAAACTATCTGAAATTTAAGCTATCCAACAGGGTAACATCACAGAACAAAGTTTAAACTAAAGTGTACACTATCGTGTACGTGTAGCAAGGTTCTTACTGATTGAAC